>NW_026994875.1:0-5197 GCF_028769735.1 Zonotrichia leucophrys gambelii
TGGTTAGTTGCGGAAATGGCGTTTGGAGGGGCTTCTGGGGAGTGCGTCTAATCCGGGAAGGCAGGATGGCCGTGAAAGGTGGACGTGCCGGTCGGTGATGATGGCAGTGGCCCAATCGGCAAGAAGGGCAGGTAGTTTTCTTAAGGGAAAAAGGCCGTTTTGGGGGGGTGGAGTGCCGGCTGGCTGAAAATCTACCAGGAAAGGTCCGTGATGTTTGGGCGTGCCAGTGGGCGGGTTGAGAGGCCATGGTCTGCGATGCAGCCCAGAGAAGGTTTATTCCGAAAGGGGCTTGGAATGGTTTGGGACGTGGCGGAGTGGCGGCTGGTCCTTTAATCCAGGAAAGGGTCAGTTTTGATAGGGCCTGTGCGAGTCGGCTGGTTAAATACCAGGATGGCTCAGAATCCACCAGGGGGGGCGGTAGTTTGTTGCCGGGAAAAGGGCCTGATTGTTGGGGGCTGTGTTGGGTGCCGGGGCCTAAAATCCGTACGGATGGTCCGAGTGAAGGTGGCCCATCCAGTCGGCTGGATTGATAGAGGAAGTGGCTCCTGCATCGCCAGCCATGAGGGAGGTCAGATTCTCCAGGAAAGGGCCGGTTTTTTCAGGGGCGTGGCCTGGGCGGTGCCGGTGGCTCCTGAAATCCACGATACGCAGGATGTCCCAATGAAGGTGCCCAGGCCAAGTGGGCTGTTTAGGGAAGTTGGGCATCTGCCAGCCAGAGAAGGGGGTAGTTTTTCAGGGAAAAGGCGTGTTTGTGTTGGGGGCCTGGGCTGGAGTGGCGGCTGGCTCCTGAAAATCCACGTACAGGATGGTTCCCAGATGAAAGTGCACCAGTCCGAGTCGGCTGGTTTGAAGGAAGTGCTCCTGCACTGCGCAGAGGGTGGTGAGTTTTTTTGGGGCCGTGTGTTGGGGCCTGTGCTGATGGCCGGTGGTCCTAAACCAACCAGTGTTCCAGATGAAAGTGGCCCATGCCAGTCGGTGGATGATGGGCAGGCCTCAATTCCAGAAAAGGGCCGTGTTTGTTTGGGGCCTGTGGCTGGGAGTGGCCGGCTGGAGGGAAGTGGGTCCTGCAATCAGCCAGCCAGAAGATGGGCAGGTCAGTTTTATTTCCAGGGAAAAGGGCCATAGAATTTGTTTGGGGACCTGTGTCTGGGAGTGGCCGGCTGGCTCCTGAAAATCCACGATACGCAGGATGGTTCCCAGATGAAAGGTGCCACCAGCGTCGAGTCGGGCTTGTTTGATAGAGGGAAGTGGCTCCTGCAATCTGCCAGCCAGATGCCGGGCAGGTCAGTTTTACTTCCAGGGAAAAGGGCCGTCGTTTGTGTTCAGGGGCCTGTGGCTGGGAGTGGCCGGCTGGCTCCTGAAATTCCATGATATGCAGGATGGTTCCCAGATGAAAGGTGGCACCAGGGCCAAATCGGGCAGGTTTGATATTACCAAGTGGCTGCTGCAATGTGCCAGCCAGATGATGGGCAGGTCAGTTTTACTTCCAGGGAAAAGGGCCGTCGTTTGTGTTCAGGGGCCTGTGGCTGGGAATGGCCGGCTGGCTCCTGAAAATCCACGATACCCAGGATGGTTCCCAGATGAAAGGTGGCACCAGTGGCGAGTCGGGCTGGTTTGATAGAGTCAAGTGGCTCCTGCAATCTGCCAGCCAGAAGCGGGGCGGGTGAGTTTTCTTTGCCAGGGAAAAAGGCGGTGGTTTGTGTTTGGGGGCCTGTGGCTGGGAGTGGCCGGCTGGCTCCTGAAAATCCACGATACGCAGGATGGTTCCCAGATGAAAGGTGGCACCAGTGCCAAGTCGGGCTGGTTTGATAGAGGCAAGTGGCTCCTGCAATCTGCCAGCCAGAAGCGGGGTGGGTAAGTTTTGTTTGCCAGGGAAAAGGGCCGTGGTTTGTGTTCGTGGGCCTGTGGCTGGGAGTGGCCGGCTGGCTCCTGAAAATCCACGATACGCAGGATGGTTCCCAGATGAAAGGTGGCACCAGTGCCAAGTCGGGCTGGATTGATAGAGGCTTGTGGCTCCTGTAATCTGCCAGCCAGATGACGGGCAGGTCAGTTTTACTTCCAGGGAAAAGGGCCGTAGTTTGTGTTCGGGGGCCTGTGGCTGGGAGTGGCCGGCTGGCTCCTGAAAATCCACGATACGCAGGATGGTTCCCAGATGAAAGGTGGCACCAGTGCCAAGTTGGGCTGGTTTGAGAGAGCCAAGTGTTTCCTGCAATCTGCCAGCCAGAAGATGGGCAGGTCAGTTTTAATTCCAGGGCAAGGGGCCGTAGTTTGTGTTTGGGGACCTGTGGCTGGGAGTGGCCGGCTGGCTCCTGAAAATCCACAATACGCAGGATGGTTCCCAGATGAAAGGTGGCACAAGTGCCGAGTTGGGCTGGTTTGATAGAGGGAAGTGGCTACTACAATCTGCCAACCAGAAGCGGGGCGGGTGAGTTTTGTTTGCCAGGGAAAAGGGCCGTGGTTTGTGTTCGGGGGCCTGTGGCTTGGAGTGGCCGGCTGGCTCCTGAAAATCCACGATACGCAGGATGGTTCCCAGATGAAAGGTTGCACCAGCGCCGAGTCTGGCTGGTTTGATAGAAGGAAGTGGTTCCTGCAATCTGCCAGCCAGAAGCGGGGCGGGTGAGTTTTGTTTGCCAGGGAAATGGGCCGTGGTTTGTGTCTGGGGGCCTGTGGCTGGGAGTGGCCGGCTGGCTCCTGAAAATCCACGGTACGCAGGATGGTTCCCAGATGAAATGGGCAGCAGTGCCAAGTCGGGCTGGTTTGATAGTACCAAGTGGCTCCTGCAATTTTCCAGCCAGAAGATGGGCAGGTCTGTTTTAATTCCAGGAAAAAGGGCCGTAGTATTTGTTTGGGGACCTGTGGCTGGGAGTGGCCGGCTGGCTCCTGTAAATCCAGGATGCACAGGATGTTTCCCAGTTGAAAGGTGGCACCAGTGCCGAGTCGGGCTGGTTTGATAGAGTCAAGTGGCTCCTGCAATCTTCCAGCCAGAAGCGGGCTGGGTTAGTTTTGTTTGCCAGGGCAAAGGGCTGTGGTTTTTGTTCGGAGGCCTGTGGCTGGGAGTGGCCGGCTAGCTCCTGAAAATCCACGATACGCAGGATGGTTTCCAGATGAAAGGTGGCACCAGTGCCGAGTCTGGCTGGATTGATAGAGGCAAGTGGCTCCTGCAATCTGCCAGCCAGATGACGGGCAGGTCAGTTTTACTTCCAGGGAAAAGGGCCGTGGTTTGTGTTCGGGGGGCTGTGGCTGGGAGTGGCCGGCTGGCTCCTGAAAATCCACGATACGCAGGATGGTTCCCAGATGAAAGGTGGCTCCAGTGCCAAGTTGGGCTGGTTTGAGAGAGCCAAGTGGTTCCTGCAGTCTTCCAGCCAGAAGATGGGCAGGTCAGTTTTAATTCCAGGGAAAAGGGGCCGTAGTTTGTGTTTGGGGGCCTGTGGCTGGGAGTGGCCGGCTGGCTCCTGAAAATCCACGATACGCAGGATGGTTCCCAGATGAAAGGTGGCACCAGTGCCGAGTCGGGCTGGTTTGATATGGGGAAGTGCCTCCTGCAATCTGCCAGCCAGAAGAGGGGCTGGTGAGTTTTGTTTACCGGGGAAATGGGCCGTGGTTTGTGTTCGGGGGCCTGTGGCTGGGAGTGGCCGACTGGCTCCTGAAAATCCACGATACGCAGGATGGTTCCCAGATGAAAGGTTGCACCAGCGCCAAGTC
Source organism: Zonotrichia leucophrys gambelii (assembly GCF_028769735.1). Taxonomy (NCBI): domain Eukaryota; kingdom Metazoa; phylum Chordata; class Aves; order Passeriformes; family Passerellidae; genus Zonotrichia; species Zonotrichia leucophrys. The sequence continues at coordinate 3,703 of NW_026994875.1, forward strand.
ACGCTGGTTTGATAGAAGGAAGTGGTTCCGGCAATCTGCCAGCCAGAAGCGGGGCGGGTGAGTTTTGTTTGCCAGGGAAAAGGGCCGTAGTTTGTGTTTGGGGGCCTGTGGCTGGGAGTGGCCGGCTGGCTCCTGAAAATCCACGATACGCAGGATGGTTCCCAGATGAAAAGTGGCAGCAGTGCCAAGTCGAGCTGGTTTGATAGAGGCAAGTGCTCCTGCAATCTGCCAGCCAGATGACGGGCTGGTCAGTTTTACTTCCAGGGAAAAGGGCCGTGGTTTTGTTTGGGGCCTGTGGCTGGGAGTGGCCGGCTGGCTCCTGAAAATCCACAATACGCGGATGGTTCCCAGAACAGGTGGCACCAGTGCCAAGTCGGGCTGGTTTGATAGAGGCAAGTGGCTCCTGCAATCTGCCAGCCAAAGCGGGTGGTTAAGTTTTGTTTGCCAGGAAAAGGGCCGTGGTTTGTGTTCGGGGCCTGTGGCTGGAGTGGCCGGCTGGCTCCTGAAAATCCACGTATAGCAGGATGGTTTCCCAGATGAAAGGTGGCACCAGTGCCGAGTCTGCTGGATTGATGAGGGAAGTGGCTCCTGCAATCTGCCAGCCAGATGACGGGCAGGTCAGTTTTTACTTCCAGGAAAAGGCCGTGTTTGTGTTTGGGGCCTGTGGCTGGCGATGGCCGCTGGCTCCTGAAAATCCACGATACGCAGGATGGTTCCCAGATGAAAGGTGGCACCAGTGCCGAGTCTGGCTGGTTTGATATGGGAAGTGTCTCCTGCAATCTGCCAGCCAGAAGCGGGCGGGTGAGTTTTCTTGCCAGGGAAAAGGGCCGGGTTTGTGTTTGGGGCCTGTGGCTGGAGTGGCCGGCTGGCTCCTGAAAATCCACGATACGCAGGATGGTTCCCAGATGAAAGGTGGCACCAGTGCCAAATCAGGCTGGTTTGATAGAGGAAGGGCTCCTGCAATCTGCCAGCCAGAAGATGGGCAGGTCAGTTTAATTCCAGGGAAAAGGGCCGTAGTTTTGTTTGGGGACCTGTGGCTGGGATGGCCGCCTGGCTCCTGAAAATCCACGATACGCAGGATGGTTCCCAGATGAAAGGTGGCACCATGCCGAGTCAGGCTGGATTGATAGAGGAAGTGTCCTGCAATCTGCCAGCCAGATGAGGGCAGTCAGTTTTATTCCAGGAAAAGGGCCGTGTTTGTGTTGGGGGCCTGTGCTGGAGTGGCCGGCTGGCTCCTGAAAATCCACGATACGCAGATGGTTCCCAATGAAAGGTGGCACCAGTGCCAAGTCGGGCTGGTTTGATAGAGGGAAGTGGCTCCTGCAATCTGCCAGCCAGATGATGGGCAGGTCAGTTTTAATTCCAGTTAATAGGGCCGTAGTATTTGTTTGGAGACCTGTGGCTGGGAGTGTCCGCCTGGCTCCTGAAAATCCACGATGCACAGGATGGTTCCCAGATGAAAAGTGGCACCAGTGCCGAGTCCGGCTGGTTGATA
>NW_026994876.1:0-5196 GCF_028769735.1 Zonotrichia leucophrys gambelii
CTGCCCCTCTTCTGGCAGGCAGTTGCAGGGGGCACTTGGTACTATCAAACCAACCCGACTTGGCACTGGTGCCCCTTTTTAAACTGGAACCATCCTGCGTTCGTGGATTTTTAGGGGCCAGCCGCCAAATTTCCCCGCCCCAGGGGCCCCCCAAAACAAACTAAAGGGCCCCTTTTTCCCCGGAAAATAAAACCTTTACCTCCCACTTCTGGCTGGCAGATTGCAACCACTTGGGGCTATCAAACCAGCCCGCTTTGGGACGTGCCACCCTTTTCCCTCTGGGGAAAACCCCCCCTGGGGTATGGGGGATTTTCCCGGAGCCCCCCGGCCATCCCAGCCACAGGCCCCCGAAACAAACCACGGCCCTTTTCCCTGGAAGTAAAACTGACCTGCCCATCTTCTGGCTGGCAATTGCAGGAGCCACTGGTACTATCAACCAGCCCGACTTGGCACTGGTGCCACTTTCATCTGGGAACCATCCTGCGTATCGTGGATTTTCAGGACCAGCCGGCCACTCCCAGCCACAGGCCCCGAACACAAACCACGCCCTTTCCCTGGAACAAAACTACCCGCCCATTCTGGCTGGCAGATTGCAGGAGCCACTTGCCTCTATCAACCAGCCCGACTCGGCACTGGTGCCACCTTTCATCTGGGAACCATCCTGCGTATCGTGGATTTTCAGGAGCCAGCCGGCCACTCCCAGCCACAGGCCCCCAAACAAAACCACGGCCCTTTCCCTGGAAGTAAAACTACCTGCCCATCTTCTGGCTGGCAGATTGCAGGAGCCACTTGCTCTATCAACCAGCCCGACTTGGCACTGGTGCCACCTTTCATCTGGGAACCATCCTGCGTATCGTGGATTTTCAGGAGCCAGCCGGCCACTCCCAGCCCAGGCCCCCCGAACACAAACCACCGGCCCTTTTCCTTGGCAAACAAAAATCACCCGCCCCCTTTTGCTGGCAGATTTCAGGGGCCACTTTCCCCAAACAAACCACCCGACTCGGACTGGTGCCACCTTTTTACGGGGAAACCTCCTGCGTATCGTGGGTTTTCAGGAGCCAGCCGGGCCCCTCCCAGCCCCAGCCCCAAAAACAAACACGGCCCTTTTCCCTGGAAAAAAACTACCCGTGTTCCCGGCTGGGGAATTGCAGGGGGCACTTCCCACAACCCCCCGCTCGGGACGGTGCCAAAATTTTTTTATCTGGGGAACCCCTCCTGCGATCTTTGGGGTTTTTTAGGAAACACCGGCCACTCCCACCCCGCCCCCCAACACAAACACGGGGCCCTTTTCCGGGAAACAAAACTACCCCCCCTTTTTGGGTGGAATTGCAGGGGCCCCTTCCCCCTTTCAAAAACCCGCCCGACTCCACTGGCCACCCTTTTATCGGAAACCCTCCTGGTATGTGGGTTTTCAGGACCACCCCCTCCCAACACAGGCCCCCGAAAAAACCACGGCCCTTCCCTGGGAAAAAACCCCCCCCCTTTCCCAACAGGACCCCCTTCCCATCAAACCCCCCCTGGGATGGGTTTTTACTGGAACCACCGGCGGGGCAAAAGCCCCCCTAAAGGCCCCCAAAAACCCCCCCTTTTCCCTGGAAACAAAAACACCCCCCCCCCTTTGGCTGGCATTGGGAACCTCCCCAATCAAAACCCCGGGGACGGGCCACCCACGGGAACCATCCCTTTTGGAAATTTTTGGACCGCCCCACCCCGCCCCAACCCCAACCAAAAAGGCCCTTTCCCCAAACCCTTACCCCCCCCTTCCTGGGACAACCCTTCCCTTAAACAGCCCCCTTTCACGGGCCCCACAAAAAACCCCCTTTTTGGGGAAAAAAAAACCGGCCCCTCCCCCCCGGGGGGCCCCCAAAAACCCCCCACCCCCCCTGGGGTAAAAAAATTTTTCCCCCCTTCTGGGGGTTCGGGTTTTAAACCAGCCGCCACTTTCCACCCATTTAAATCCCTACGGGGGGGGGGGGGGGGGGGGGGGGGGGGGGGGGGGGGGGGGGGGGGGGGGGGGGGGGGGGGGGGGGGGGGGGGGGGGGGGGGGGGGGGGGGGGGGGGGGGGGGGGGGGGGGGGGGGGGGGGGGGGGGGGGGGGGGGGGGGGGGGGGGGGGGGGGGCCCCCCCCCCCCCCCCCCCCCCCCCCCCCCCCCCCCCCCCCCCCCCCCCCCCCCCCCCCCCCCCCCCCCCCCCCCCCCCCCCCCCCCCCCCCCCCCCCCCCCCCCCCCCCCCCCCCCCCCCCCCCCCCCCCCCCCCCCCCCCCCCCCCCCCCCCCCCCCCCCCCCCCCCCCCCCCCCCCCCCCCCCCCCCCCCCCCCCCCCCGTCGGCACTGTGCCACTTCATCTGGAACCATCCGCTATCGTGGATTTTCAGAGCGCGCCACTCCCACCACAGCCCGAACACAAACACGCCCTTTCCCTGGAAAAAACTACCCCCTTCTGCTGGAATTGCAGAGCACTTCTATCAACCCCCGACTGGCACTGTCCACTTCATCTGGACCACTGCGTATGTGGATTTCAGGGCCAGCCCCACTCCACCAAGCCCCAAAAAACGGCCCTTTCCTGAAAAACACCCCCCTCTGGCTGGCAATTGCAGACCACTTGCTCTTCAAACAGCCACTGGCACTGTGCCCCTTCTTGGACCATCCTGCGTATGTGGATTTCAGGCCAGCCGCCCCCAGCCAAGGCCCCCAAACAACACCCTTTCCCTGGAAAAAAACCCCCATCTTGCGCAGATTGCAGACACTGTCTATCAACCACCACTGCACGGTGCACCTTCATCTGACCATCCTGGTTGATTTCAGGCCAGCCGCCACTCCACAAGCCCCAAACCAACACGGCCTTTCCTGAAAAAACTCCCCCCTCTGGCTGGAGATTGCGACCACTGCTCTATAACCACCGACTGCACGGTCCACCTTCATTGGAACCATCCTGCTATCGTGATTTTCAGGGCCACGGCCTCCAGCCACAGCCCGAACCAACACGGCCTTTTCCCGAAAAAAACACCCCGCTTTTGCTGAGAGCGGAGCCTCCTACAACCACCCGTCGCACGTGCCACTTCATCTGGACCATCCTGCTAACTGATTTTAGAGCCCCGGCCACTCCCAGCCCAACCCCAAAAACTAGCCCTTTTCCGGAAGTAAAACTGACCCCTTCTGGCGCAATTGCAAGCCACTTGTTATCAACCACCCTGACTGGCACTTTCATCTGGACCATCGCGTATGTGGATTTTCAAGCCAGCCGCAATCCCAGCCAAGCCCCAAACAACACGGCCTTTCCCTGAAAAAACACCCCCCTCTGCTGCAATTGCAGACCACTTCCTCAACACCCACTGGCATGGCCACTTTATTGGAACATCCTGGTATCGTGGATTTCAGGAGCCACGCACTCCAGCACAGGCCCCGAACACAACACGCCCTTTCCCTGGCAAACAAAACTCACCCCAGCTTCTGGCTGGCAATTGCAGGAGCCACTTCCTCTATCAAACCAGCCCGACTTGGCACTGTGCCACCTTTCATCTGGGAACCATCCTGCGTATCTGGGATTTTCAGGAGCCAGCCGGCCACTCCCAGCCACAGGCCCCGAACACAAACCACGGCCCTTTCCCTGCAAAAAACTACCCGCCCCGCTCTGGCTGGCAGATTGCAGGAGCCACTTGCCTCTATCAAACCAGCCCGACTCGGCACTGGTGCCACCTTTCATCTGGGAACCATCCTCGTATCGTGGATTTTCAGGAGCCAGCCGCCACTCCCAGCCACAGCCCCCCAACACAAACCACGGCCCTTCCCCTGCAAACAAAACTAACCCACCCCGCTTCTGGCTGGCAGATTGCAGGAGCCACTTGACTCTATCAAACCAGCCCGACTCGGCACTGGTGCCACCTTTCATCTGGGAACCATCCTGCGTAACGTGGATTTTCAGGACCAGCCGGGCCCCTCCCAGCCACAAGGGCCCCCAACACAAACCACGGCCCTTTTTCCCCGGGAAACAAAACTAACCCGCCCGCTTCTGGCTGGCAATTGCAGGAGCCACTTGCCTCTATCAAACCAGCCCGACTGGCACTGGTGCCACCTTTCATCTGGGAACCATCCTGCGTAAACGTTGGATTTTCAGGAGCCAGCCGGCCACTCCCACCACAGGCCCCCGAACACAAATACGGCCCTTTCCCTGGAAAAAAACTGACTCCCGCCTTCTGGCTTTCAGATTGCAGGAGCCATTTTAAAAACCCCCATTGGACGGTGCCCCTTTCATCTGGGAACCTCCGCTATCGGGATTTTTAGGCCAGCCCCACCCTTCCCCCCAAGGCCCCCAACCAAACTAGGGCCCCTTTCCCCCGAAAAAACTCCCCCCCTCCTTTTGGTGGCAATTGCAGGACCCCCTTTGCCCTTTCAACCCCCCCGACTTTGGGGACGGGGCCACCTTTCATCTGGGACCTCCTGGTATCGTGGATTTTCAGGGGCCAGCCGCCACCCCACCACAGGGCCCCCAAAAACAAACCACAGCCCTTTTCCTGGGAAACAAACTACCCCCCGCTTCTGGCTGGGGAATTGCAAGCCCCGCCCTTAAAAGCCCGCATGGCATGGGCCACCTTTATCGGGACCACCGCGTATTGGATTTTCAGGGGCCAGCCGCCCACTCCCAGCACAGGCCCCCGAACACAACTACGGCCCTTTTCCCTGGAAGAAAACTACCTGCCCGCATCTGGCTGGCAGATTGCAGGAGCCACTTGCCTCTATCAATCCAGCCCGACTCGGCACTGGTGCCACCTTTCATCTGGAAACCCTCCTGCGTAATCGTGGATTTTCAGGGGCCAGCCGGCCACTCCCCCGCCCCGGCCCCCCAAAACCAAAAACGGCCTTTTTTCCCCGGAAAAAAAAAACCCCCCCCCCTTCTGGCTGGGGTTTTTAGGAGCCCCTTTCCCCATCAAAACCCGGGCTCGACGGTCCACCTTTCTCTGGGAACCCCCGCGTACGTGATTTTCAGGAGCCCCGGCACTCCCCCCCAGGCCCCCAACACAAACCCGGCCCTTTTTCCCCGGCAAAAAAATCCCCCCCCCACTGGGGCAGATTTAGGCCACTTCCCTTCAAACCACCCGACTCGGTTGTGCCACCTTTATTGGGAACCATCCTGCTATTGGGTTTTTTCAGGAGCCACCGGGGACTCCACCACACCCCAAAAAAACCACGCCCTTTTCCTGG
>NW_026994877.1:0-5196 GCF_028769735.1 Zonotrichia leucophrys gambelii
CCAGCCGACTGCACTGTGCCACCTTCTCTGGGAACCATCCTCGTATGTGGATTTTCAGGAGCCGCCGCCACTCCCAGCCACAGCCCCAAACACAAACTACGGCCCTTTTCCTGGAATAAAACCGACCTGCCTCTTTTGCCGGCATTGCAGAGCCACTTCTTATTCAACCAGCCGATGGACTGGTGCCACCTTTCATCTGGGAACCATCCTGCTATCGTGGATTTTCAGAGCCAGCGCCCTCCAGCCAGGCCCAAACAAACGGCCTTTTCCCTGAAAACGACCTGCCCGTCACGCTGGCAGATTGAGGAGCCACTTGCCTCTATCAACGCCCACCGCACGGTGCCCCTGGGACATCGCGTTCGTGGATTTTCAGAGCCAGCGCCACCCGCCAAGCCCCTCTATCATCCAGCCGCTCGCACTGGTGCCACCTTTCATCTGGGAACCATCCTGCGTATCGTGGATTTTCAGACCAGCCGCCACTCCCAGCCACAGGTCCCCGAACACAAACCACGGCCCTTTTCCTGGCAAGAAAACCACCCAGCCCCTTCTGGCTGGCCAGATTGCAGGAGCATTCTACTATCAATCCAGCCCGACTGGCACTGGTGCCACCTTTCATCTGGGAACCATCCTGCGTATCGTGGATTTTCAGGAGCCAGCCGGCCATCGCCACCCAGGCCCCCAAACACAACACGGCCCTTCCCGATAAAAACTGACCTCCCATCATCTGCTGGCACATTGCAGCAGCCACTTGGTATATCAAACCTGCCCACCTTGGCACTGGTGCCACCTTTCATCTGGGAACCATCCTGCGTATCGTGGATTTTCAGGAGCCAGCCGGCCACTCCAGCCACAGCCCCAACACAAACCTACGGCCCTTTTCCTGGCAATAAAATGAACCTCCCGCTCTGGCTGGCAGATTGCAGGAGCCACTTGCCTCTATCAATCCAGCCGACATGGCACTGGTGCACTTTCATCTGGGAGCCATCCGCGTATCGTGGATTTTCAGGAGCCAGCCGGCCACTCCAGCCACAGTTCCCCAAAAACAACTACGGCCCTTTCCTGGAAGTAAAACGACCTGCCCATATCTGCTGGCACTTGAGCTAGCCACTTGCCTACTTCAACCAGCCCGACTGGCACTGGTGCCACTTTCATCTGGGAACCATCCTGCGTATCGTGGATTTCAGGAGCCAGCCGGCCCTCCCAGCCACAGGCCCCCAAACACAAACTACGGCCCTTCCCTGGAATTAAAACTGACCTGCCCATCATCTGCTGGCAATTGCACAGGCCACTTGTTATCAACCAGCCCACTGGCACTGGTGCCACTTTCATCTGGAACCATCCTGGTATCGTGGATTTTCAGGAGCCAGCCGGCCACTCCAGCCACAGGCCCCCGAACACAAACCACGGCCTTTCCTGGAAGTAAAACTGCCTCCCCGTCATCATCTGGCAGATTGCAGGAGCCACTTGCCTCTATCAAACCAGCCCGACTTGGCACTGGTGCCACCTTTGGTCTGGAGCCATCACCGTATGTGGATTTTCAGGAGCCAGCCGGCCACTCCAGCCAAAGTCCCCAAAAAAAATCTACGGCCCTTTTCCCTGGAATTAAAACAGACCTGCCGTCATCTGGCTGGCACATTGCAGCAGCCACTTGGTATATTAAACATGCCCAACTTGGCACTTGTGCCACCTTTCATCTGGAACCATCCTGCATATCGTGGATTTTCAGGAGCCAGCCGGCCACCCCAGCCACAGGCCCCGAAACAAACACGGCCCTTTTCCCTGGAATTAAAACTGACCTGCCCGTCATCTGGCTGGCAGATTGCAGAGCCACTTCCCTCTATAAATCCAGCCCGACCTGGCACTGGGACACCTTTCATCTGGGAACCATCCTGCGTTGTGGATTTTCAGGGCCAGCGGCCACTCCCAGCCACAGGCCCCCAACACAAACCACGGCCCTTTTCCTGGAATAAACTGACCTGCCCTCTCTGCTGGCAGATTGCAGGAGCCACTTGCCTATCAACCAGCCGACTCGGTACTGGTGCCACTTTCATCTGGAACCATCCTGCGTATCGTGGATTTTCAGGAGCCAGCCGGCCTCCCAGCACAGGCCCGAACACAAACACGGCCCTTTTCCTGGAAAAACTAACCCCCGTCTCTGGCTGGCAGATTGCAGGAGCCACTTGCCTTATCAAACCACCCGACTTGGCATGGTGCACCTTGTCTGACCATCCGTAATGTGGATTTTCAGGAGCAGCCGGCCACTCCCAGCCAAAGCCCCAAAAAACTACGGCCCTTTTCCTGGAAGTAACTGACCTGCCGTCATCGGCTGGCAGATTGCAGGAGCCATGCTCTATCATCCAGCCCGACTGGCACGGTGCACCTTCTCTGGAACATCCGCGTTTGCGGATTTTCAGGAGCCAGCCGCCACTCCAGCCACAGGCCCAAAACTACGCCTTTTCCCTGATTAAAACTGACCTGCCATCATCTGGCTGGCAGATTGAAGGAGCCCTTGTTATCAACCAGCCACTGAACGGTGCCACCTTTATCTGGGACCATCTGCGTATCGTGATTTTCAGGAGCCAGCGGCCACTCCAGCCACAGGCCCGAACACAACAGGCCCTTTTCCGGAAGTAACTGACTGCCGCATCTGGCTGAGATGCAGGAGCACTTGCCTCATCATCCGCCCGACTCGCACGGGTGCCCCTTTCATCGGAACCATCGGTTTCGTGATTTTCAGAGCCAGCCGCCACTCCCAGCCACAGCCCAACACAAACACGCCTTTTCCTGAAAAAAAAACCCCCAGTTGGCTGGCAGATTGCAGGAGCACTCTCTATCAACCAGCCCGATCGACATGGTGCACTTCTTGGAACCATCTGCGTATCGTGATTTTCACAGCGCGCCACTCCAGCCGAGGTCCCACAAATACTACGCCCTTCCCGGATAAAAACCTCCCGTCATGCTGCAGATTCAGGAGCGAATTGGTACTGTCAAACCAGCCCGACTTGGCACTGCTGCCACATTTTATCTGGGAACCATCCTGCGTATCGTGGATTTTCAGGAGCCAGCCGGCCACGCGCAGCCACAGGCCCCCGAACACAAACCACGGCCCTTTTCCCTGGCAAACAAAACTTAACCTCCCCGCTTCTGGCAGGCAGATTGCAGGAGACACTTCCCTCTATCAAACCAGCCTGACTCGGCACTGGTGCCACCTTTCATCTGGGAACCATCCTGTGTATCGTGGATTTTCAGGAGCCAGTCGGCCGCTCCCAGCCACTGGTCCCCAAAAAATTCTACGGCCCTTTTCCCTGGAAGTAAAACTGACCTGCCCGTCATCTGGCTGGCAGATTGCAGGAGCCACTTGCCTCTATCAATCCAGCCCGACTCGGCACTGGTGCCACCTTTCATCTGGGAACCATCCTGCGTATCGTGGATTTTCAGGAGCCAGCCGGCCACTCCCAGCCACAGGCAACACAAACACGGCCCTTTTCCCTGGAAGTAAACTACCTGCCCGCTCTGGCTGGCAGATTGCAGGAGCACTTGCTCTATCACCAGCCCGACTTGGCACGGTGCCACTTTCATCTGGGAACCATCCTGCGTATCGTGGATTTTCAGGAGCCAGCGCCACTCCAGCACAGGCCCCGAACCAACACGGCCCTTTTCCCTGGAAACAAAACTACCATCCCGTCTCCTGGCAGATTGGAGCCACTTCCTTATCAAACCAGCCGACTCGACATGGTGCCACCTTTCATCTGGGAACCATCTGCTATGTGGATTTCAGAGCCACCGCACTCCCAGCCAGGCCCAAAAAAACACGGCCTTTTCCCTGGAAGTAAAACTGACCTGCCCATCTTGGCTGGCAATTGCAGAGCCTTGTATATCAAACCAGCCCACTGGCACTGTGCCACCTTTCATCTGGGAACCATCCGCGTATCGTGGATTTTCAGGAGCCAGCCGGCCACTCCCAGCCACAGGCCCCCGAAACACAAACCACGGCCCTTTTCCCTGGCAAACAAAACTCACCCGCCCCGCTTCTGGCTGGCAGATTGCAGGAGCCACTTGCCTCTATCAAACCAGCCGACTGGCACTGGTGCCACCTTTCATCTGGGAACCATCCTGCGTATTGTGGATTTTCAGGAGCCAGCCGGCCACTCCCACTACAGCCTCCAAAAATAACTACGCCCTTTTCCCTGGAAGTAAAACTGACCTGCCCAGTCATCTGGCTGGCAGATTGCAGGAGCCACTTGCTACTATCAACCAGCCCGACTTGGCACTGGTGCCACCTTTCATCTGGGAACCATCCTGCGTATGTGGATTTTCAGAGCCAGCCGGCCACTCCCAGCCACAGCCCCCGAAACACAAACACGGCCTTTTCCCTGGAATTAAAACTGACCTGCCGCTCATCTGGCTGGCAGATTGCAGGACCTACTTCCCTCTATCAAACCAGCCCGACTTGGCACTGGTGCCACCTTTCATCTGGGAACCATCCTGCGTATCGTGGATTTTCAGGAGCCAGCCGGCCACTCCCAGCCACAGGCCCCCGAACACAAACACGGCCCTTTTCCCTGGAAGTAAAACTGACTGCCCGTCATCTGGCTGGCAGATTGCAGGAGCCACTTGCCTCTATCAAACCAGCCAGACTTGGCACTGGTGCCACCTTTTCTGGGAACCATCCGCGTATCGTGGATTTTCAGGAGCCAGCCGGCCACTCCCAGCCACAGGCCCCCAACACAAACTACGGCCCTTTTCCCTGGAATAAAACTGACCTGCCCTCATCTGGCTGGCAGATTGCAGGAGCCACTTGCCTCTATCAAACCAGCCCGACTTGGCACTGTGCCACTTTCATCTGGGAACCATCCTGCGTATCGTGGATTTTCAGGAGCCAGCCGGCCACTCCCAGCCACAGGCCCCAAACACAAACTACGGCCCTTTTCCCTGGAATAAAACTGACCTGCCTATCTGGCTGGCAGATTGCAGAAACCACTTGGTCCTCTATCAATCCAGCCCACTTGGCACTGGTGCCACCTTTCATCTGGGAACCATCCTGCGTATCGTGGATTTTCAGGAGCCAGCCGGCCACTCCCAGCCACAGGCCCCCGAAACAAAAACACGGCCCTTTTCCCTGGAAGTAAAACTGACCTGCCCGTCATCTGGCTGGCAGATTGCAGGAGCCACTTGCCTCTATCAATCCAGCCCGAC
>NW_026994878.1:0-5192 GCF_028769735.1 Zonotrichia leucophrys gambelii
GCCCGACTCGACACTGTGCCACCTTTCATCTGGGGCCCCTCCTGCGTTTGTGGATTTTCAGGAGCCAGCCGGCCACCCCACCCCGGCCCCCAAAAACCAAAAATGGCCCCTTTTTCCCCGGAATAAAACTGACCTGCCCTCATCGGCTGGCAGATTGCAGGAGCCACTTCCTTATAAAACCACCCCCACTTTGGAAATGGTGCCACCTTTCATCGGAACCATCCTGCGTATCTGGATTTCAGGAGCCACGGCCACTCCCACCAAGGCCCCGAACACAAACACGGCCCTTTCCTGTAAGATCACGCCGTCTTGGCAATTCAGAGCCACTTCCCTATCAAACACCATCGGCACTGTGCACTTTCATCGGAACCATCCGCTATCGGGTTTTCAGGACCCCGGCCACTCAGCACAGGCCCCCGAACACAAACACGCCCTTTTCCCTGGAAGTAAAATGCCCGCTCTGGCTGCAGATTCAGGAGCCACTTGCCCTACAACAGCCCATGCACTGGCACTTTCATCGGACATCCTGTTCGGGTCAGGCCAGCCGCACTCCAGCCACAGGCCCCCGAACAAAACACCCCTTTCCCTGGAAAAAAACCCCCGCTTCTGGCTGCAGATTGCAGACCACTTCCTCTATCAACCAGCCCGACTGGCACTGGTGCCACCTTTCATGGAACCATCCTGCGTATCGTGGTTTTCAGGAGCAGCGGCACTCCCAGCACAGGCCCAAACACAAACAGCCTTTTCCCTGGAAAAAACTACCCCCCTTGGCTGGATTGCAGGAGCACTTCCTCATACCGACTGGGCACCTTTCCATCTGGACATCCGCACACGATTCAGGAGCCGCCGGCACTCCCACCACGCCCCGCCACCGGCCCTTTTCCCTGCAAATCAAACCACCTCCTGCATCTGCTGGAGATCCGGACTTGTTTCAGGCCACCGCACTCCACCCACTCGAACAATCTACGGTTTTCGGACACGGCACTCCACACGGCCCCAACACAACTGGTTTCCAAACACTGGTCACTTCTTGAACCATCGCTACGGTTCACACCGGCACTCCACCAGCCCAAAACCGGCCCTTCCTGAAAAACCCCGCTCTCCAGATGAGACATCTTACACCCCACGCATGCACCTCATCGACCACCGTATGTGATTCAGCCACCACTCCACCACGCCCAAACAACACGCCCTTCCCTGAAAAACCCCCTTGCTGATTGCAGAGCACTTCCTATCACACCACGCACTGCCACTTTCAGAACCCCGTATGGTTTCAGCCACGCCACCACCAAGCCAAACACCTTCTAAACACCCCTCTGTGCATGCAGAGCCCTTCTAAACACAGCACTGGCACTTCATTGGACATCCTGTCGGATTCAGAGCCAGCGCCACTCCCGCCCAAAACAGCCTTCTGAAAAATACCCCTCGCGCATAGCCACTTACACCCATGCCGGCCTTCTCGGACCTCGACGGATTTCAGAGCCACCGCCCAGCCACAGCCCACAACACGGCCTTTTCCTGGTAAACTACCCCCTCTGGCTGGCAATGCAGACACTTCTTACACCAGCCACTGCACGTGCCACCTTCATCTGACCATCCTGCTGGATTTTCAGACCACCGCCACTCCCAGCCACAGCCCAACACAAACACGCCCTTCCCTGAAAACACCCCTCTGGCGGAATTGCAGGACACTTGTTATCAACAGCCACTGCACTGTGCCACTTCATCTGAACCATCTGTATGGATTCAGAGCAGCCGCCACCCCACCACGCCCAAACAACCCTTTCCTAAAACCCCTTTGGCTGCAATAGCACTCTACAAAGCCATGCTGTGCACTATCTGAACCACCTGTATCTGGATTTTCAGCAGCGCCACTCCCAACAGCCCAACAAAACACGCCTTTTCTAAACCCGCCCCCGCTGCAGATGCAGAGCCACTCTCAACCACGACATGCCACCTTCTGACTCCGCGTATGTGATTCAGACCGCGCACTCCCAGCCAAAACACCCTTCCCAAAACCCCTGCTGGCATGCGACACTTTACACACTGGCACTGGTGCCACCTTTCATCTGGGAACCATCCTGCGTATCGTGGATTTTCAGGAGCCAGCCGGCCACTCCCAGCCACAGGCCCCCAAACACAAACCACGGCCCCTTTTCCCTGGAAGTAAAACTACCTGCCCGTCATTCTGGCTGGCAGATTGCAGGAGCCACTTGCCTCTATCAATCCAGCCGACTCGGCACTGGTGCCACCTTTCATCTGGGAACCATCCTGCGTATCGTGGATTTTCAGGAGCCAGCCGGCCACTCCCAGCCACAGGCCCCCAACACAAACTACGGCCCTTTTCCCTGAAGTAAAACTACCTGCCCGTCTCTGGCTGGCAGATTGCAGGAAGCCACTTGCCTCTATCAAACCAGCCCGACTCGGCACTGGTGCCACCTTTCATCTGGGAACCATCCTGCGTATCGTGGATTTTCAGGAGCCAGCCGGCCACTCCCAGCCACAGGCCCCCAACACAAACCACGGCCCTTTTCCCTGGCAAAAAACTCACCGCCCCTTCTGGCTGGCAGATTGCAGGAGCCACTTGCCTCTATCAAACCAGCCCGACTGGCACTGGTGCCACCTTTCATCTGGGAACCATCCTGCTATCGTGGATTTTCAGGAGCCAGCCGGCCACTCCCAGCCACAGGCCCCAACACAAACTACGGCCCTTTTCCCTGGAAGTAAACTGACCTGCCCTCATCTGGCTGGCAGATTGCAGGAGCCACTTGCCCTATCAATCAACCCGACTTGGCACTGGTGCCACCTTTCATCTGGGAACCATCCTGCGTATCGTGGATTTTCAGGAGCCAGCCGGCCACTCCCAGCCACAGGCCCCCAACACAAACTACGGCCCTTTTCCTGGAAGTAAAACTACCTGCCCGTCATCTGGCTGGCAGATTGCAGAGCCACTTGCCTCTATCAACCAGCCCGACTTGGCACTGGTGCCACCTTTCATCTGGGAACCATCCTGCGTATCGTGGATTTTCAGGAGCCAGCCGGCCACTCCCAGCCACAGGCCCCCGAACACAAACCACGGCCCTTTTCCCTGGCACAAAAAACTACCTGCCCGCTTCTGGCTGGCAGATTGCAGGAGCCACTTGCCCCTATCAAACCAGCCCGACTTGGCACTGGTTGCCACCTTTCATCTGGGAACCATCCTGCTATCGGGATTTCAGAGCAGCGCCACTCCCAGCCACAGCCCAAAAACACGCCTTTCCCTGAAAAAAACACCTGCCCCTCTGCTGCAGATTGCAGACACTTGTCATCAAACCAGCCCACTGGCACTGTGCCACTTCACTGGGAACCATCCGCGATCGTGATTTTCAGGACCACCGGCCACTCCCACCACAGCCCCAACAACACGGCCCTTTCCTGAATAAAACACGCCCTCTCTGGCTGGCGATTGCAGACCACTTCTCTTCAACCACCCACTGCACTGGTGCCACCTTTCATCTGGAACCATCCTGCGATCGTGGATTTTCAGGAGCCAGCCGCCACTCCAGCCACAGCCCAACACAAACACGGCCCTTTCCCTGGAAAAACTACCGCCCGCTTCTGGCGCAATTGCAGAGCCCTTCCCTATCAACACCCGACTGCACTGGTCACTTTCCGGGAACCATCTGCGTATCGTGATTTCAGGAGCCAGCCGGCCACTCCCAGCCACAGGCCCGACAAAACACGCCCTTTTCCCTGAAAAAAACTACCGCCCCTCTGCTGCAGATTGCAGAGCCATCCCTATCAACCGCACTCGACTGTGCCACTTTCCTGAACCATCCTGCGTATCGTGATTTTCAGGGCCGCCGCCACTCCACCACAGCCCAAACAAAACAGGCCTTTTCTGGAAAAACACCTGCCCCTCGCGAGATTGCAGGACCACTTCTCTATCACCAGCCCACTGGCACTGGTGCACTTTCTCTGGAACCATCCGCATCGTGGATTTTCAGGAGCCCCGGCACTCCCACCACAGCCCACAAAAACGGCCTTTCCCTGAATAACGACCTGCCCTGGTGCAGATTGCAAGCCTGCTTATCACCAGCACTGCACTGTGCACCTTCATCTGGAAACAAACACGCCCTTTTCCGGAATAAAACACCGCCTCTTTTGGCTGGCAGATTGCAGGCCACTTGCCTCTATCAACCACCACTTGGGACTGTGCCACTTTCATCTGGGGAAACCCTCCTGCTATCGTGGATTTTCAGGGGCCCGCCGGGCCCCTCCCAGCCACAGGCCCCGAACACAAAACCCCGCCCTTTCCTGGCAAAAAAACTCACCCGCCCCGCTTCTGGCTTGCAGATTTCAGGAGCCACTTGCCCTATCAAACCAGCCCGACTTGGACTGGTGCCACCTTTATCTGGGAACCATCCTGCGTATGTGGATTTTTAGAGCCAGCCCGGGCCCCCCAGCCACAGGCCCCCAAACACAAACACGGCCCTTTTCCCTGGGAAAAAACTACCCCCGCTTCTGGCTGGCAGATTGCAGGGGCCACTTGCTCTATCAAACCCCCGACTCGCACTGGTGCCACCTTTCATCTGGGAACCAAACCTGCGTATGTGGATTTTCAGGAGCCAGCCGCCACTCCCAGCCACAAGCCCCCAAACACAAATCTACGGCCCTTTTCCCTGGAAGTAAAACTGACCTGCCATCATCTGGCTGCAGATTGCAGGAGCCACTTGGAATATCAAACCAGCCCGACTTGGCACTGGTGCCACTTTCATCTGGAACCATCCTGCGTATCGTGGATTTTCAGGAGCCAGCCGGCCATCCCAGCCACAGGCCCCCGAACACAAACCACGGCCCTTTTCCCTGGCAAAAAACTTACCGCCCTCTTCTGGCTGGCAGATTGCAGGAGCCACTTGCTCTATCAATCCACCCACTTGGCACTGGTGCCACCTTTCATCTGGGGAACCATCCTGCGTATCGTGGATTTTCAGGAGCCAGCCGGCCACTCCCAGCCACAGCCCCCGAAACAAACCCACGCCCTTTCCCTGGCAAAAAAAACTACCCGACCCGCTCTGGCTGGGAGATTGCAGAGCCACTTGCCCTATCAAACCACCCACTCGCACTGGGGCCACCTTTTATGGGAAAACCCTCCTGCGTATGTTTGGGTTTTCAGGAGCCACCGGCCACTCCCAGCCCCAGCCCCCAAAAAA
>NW_026994879.1:0-5191 GCF_028769735.1 Zonotrichia leucophrys gambelii
ACCAACAGGGAGATGAAATCCTCGTGGCCTGGCCAACAGATCCATCTGGTCACATTGGGGAGAATCTCAATATCTTTGGGTAACTCAGGGCTCTTTTATAATCTACCACCGGGAGGGAGCAGGACGGCACATGGAGGGAACAGTGGAGAATAAATCCATTGGGGACAGGCACAGACAGTCCAGTACTGAACAGCACAAACCGGTGCCAGCAGTGAGCGGGGCCCGTTGTTTCAGGACTGGTTCCTATGGGAAACATCCCGCTTCCCATGGCAGACATCCCCCTCCAGTCAGGCCAGCACCCCTGGGTTAGAATTCGAAGGGTCTCAGTCTCAGTCCTAGGGGGGCCTTCAATCTCCGTCCTTGATAGCGGCTGTGAGGCAGATGAGGGATCTTGGACTGTCTCTAACAGACTGACATCCCAAAACATAGTAGTAATTATGCATTTCCCCTTTAAAATATAAGTTTTCAAATTAGGAAAATTATAAATATTTTTCTCATTTATAATACTATTATTCTATATTTGTATTACGAAATTTTAATATTTATATCTAAAAATCCACAGCTTTTCAGCAAGCAAAAAATTTATTGGTCATTACTTCTAAGTAACACAATTCCCAACATTAATTCATTGAGAAGTGTGGCTATTGATTTTTCCTTCTTTATGCTAATCAGTCCTATTTTAAATCCTTTTGTTATCCTTTTTACCATTTTCAAAGACAGGATAAAAGGGGCCACTTTGGGGTCCGTGGAGACATTTCTGGGGCACATTTGAGGCAGTTTTGGGTCTGGAGAGGGAATTCAGAGAGAACTTAGGGTCTGGATGACACTTGGGTGAGCCGGGTGGGCACTTGGAGGGGCACTCAGGGATTCTGAGGGACAGTTCGGGGTCCGGGGCAGCACTTGGGAGTCCAGGAGGGCGCTTGGAGGTCAGGGAGGGGAATTTGGGGCCCTTTGGGGTCCGGGCGAGCCCTTGGGGGGCTCTGACGGGGCTCTCTGGGGCGCGGGGGGTGATGGGAGTTGTAGGCGCGGGAGGGGGGTGTGTAATGCAGTTTAACGGGGCCGTGGAGCATCACGGGAGTTCGAGGCGCAGATGCAATGGCCCTTAGAGGGGCGCGTGACGTGACGGGCGATGAAGTCCCGGCTGGAAAAGCACTGGACATGCGCCGCGGAGCATGATGTGAACCGTAGTCCCGGAGGTGGCTCCAGCGCTTTGTTTGGGGGTCCGGGAAGGCACTTGGCGGACACTTCTGCGTCCGAGCCGCGACTTGAGATCCTCGGGGGAACGTAAACGGTTCGGGAGGGCTTGGGGGGAGCTCCGGGAGCTCTAACCGGGCTCTTTAGGACGGGGGCACGACAGGAGTTTTACGCGCGGGACTGTTCTGAGGGGCTCTGGGGCCGCGGTGGAGGAGAGGAGATGAATTCCCATAAGTGGCTGTACCGGGCATCTGTGGGGTTCGGAGCACTCAGGGTATCCGGGGACGCTTTTGGGGGGTCCCGAATGGGCGCTGAGGGGGCACTGAGGGATCCTGGAGGGTCTGGGGGACACTTAAGGGACAAAGGGGTAGCGGATACCGGGGGTTCTGTGGAGCGCAGGGCATGACGGGCGTTGTAGTCCCGGCTCCAATGGGGCTCAATCGGGCCGCAGGGCATCACCGGAGTTGTGGCTACCGCAGGCACCGTTCCCGAGTCTCCGATCTCTGGCGCTGATTGGCTGCTCGCGGTGATGGGCGGGAGTCTCGGCAAATGGGATACGGTAGAGGCGGGAACAGCCCATTCAACTTACCCAGTTGCTCCCAGTACAGACCAGTACAACCCCAGTACAGCCCTTTTTATCACAAGTAGAACCCAGTACGAGCCCAGTGCCCCTCCAATCCCTCCCAGTACAGCCCAGTCCCTCCCTATACACCTGAGTTTATTCCCAGTCCCTCCCAATTCATTCCAATGACATCCACAGGATGCCCCAGTGTCCCCAGTCTTCTCCGCAAAGGCCCCACTGTCCCCAGTATGTCCCAGTCCTCCCCAGTGTTTCCAAGGACAGTTTCATTTCTCACGGTGGCCGTGGCAGCCAAACCCAGCAGTGGGGTCAGTGCAGTGCCCATTGCCACAGCCCCTTGCAGGGGCCCAGTGCAGCTTGGGCTGATGATCCACCCTCACAGCTGGCCCAGGGCAGCTCTGCAGTGCCTTTGGTGGCACCTGGGGCTGGCACACACCTGAGCACTGTGTCTGTTTGCACTGGGGAAACTCAGCAGTTTGAGATTGCTGCAAAAAGTACAAAATGGGAAAACCCCTCTCAGGCTGAGTGCAGCCAGCTCTGCAAGCACAGCGGGGCCCAGGGCAGCGAGGACAGACAGGATGGGGCTGGGCAATGTGGAGCAAGGTTGTCCACACTGGGTCAGAGCTCCAGGCACAGCTTCTGTGAGCAGGCCAGAGCTGCTGAGGAGAGACCCTGGGTCAATATCAATCACAGAATGCTGCAATCACCTCTGCTCTAAAGAGAAATTTAACAAAAGACACCCTTTAAAAAAGGAATGTATATTGTCTTACTGCTCTTTGAAATCCTTCTCCATAACTGGACTAGGAAAACTTTAATGACCCTCTCAGGGCTTTTGTGTTGTTTACATCAGACTCAGTCCTTGAGAGTGTCTTGAAAAAACTTCTCCAGAACTCAATGTTAAATTTAGTCTCCAAATTTTCTTGAAGTTTCTGGGCACTGCCAGGGGCTGTGGCCATGGGCACTGCACTGACCCCACTGCTGGGTTTGGCTGCCACGGCCACCGTGAGAAATGAAACTGTCCTTGGAAACACTGGGGAGGACTGGGACATACTGGGGACACTGGGAACGCTGTGGGAGACACTGGGACATATTGGGAGTGACACTGGGGAGGACTGGGACATACTGGGTACAGTGGGAACGCTGTGGGAGAGACTGAGACCTACTGGGAGTGACACTGGGGAATACTGGGACATACTGGGGACACTGGGGCCATTGCGGAGAAGACTGGGGACACTGGGGCAGCCTGTGGACTACACTGGAGGGAACTGGGAGGGACTGGGAATAAACTCAGGTCTATTGGGAGGGACTGGGAGGGATTGGAGGGGCACTGGGGTTGACCTGGGTTCTACTTGGGATGACCTGGGCTGTACTGGGGATGAACCGGGCTGTACTGGGAGGGGCTGGAGAAGTTGAATGGACTGTTCCTGCCTCCACCGCAGCCCATTTGCCGGGACTCCCGCCCATCACCGCCCGAAGCCAATCAGCGCCAGAGATCGGAGACTCGGGGACGGTGCCTACAGTAGCCACAACTCCCGTCATGCCCCGCGGCATGAATGAGCCCCATTGCAGCCGCGACTACAACGCCCGTCATGCCCCGCGCTCTACAGAACCACCGGGATCTACCCCTCTTTGTCCCTTAAGTGTCCCCCAGACCCTCCAGGATCCCTCAGTGCCCCCTCAGCGCCCATTCGGGACCCCCCCAAAAGCGTCCCCGGATACCCTGAGTGCTCCCGACCCCACAGATGCCCGGTACAGCCACATCTGGTGTTATGAACAAAATATCGGTTAATAATTTTTTTGTGAGAAAGAGTTACAGAGAAGCAGCCAGGTCTCAGGCTCTGCCAGGATTCTTAGTGCTTTGTTATTGTAATACCGGGTCGTTAAGGCTTATCTCTTCTTTTGTATTAGTAAAAAGCTTGGCTGGGTGCGGTGGACCCTTCCCCCGAGGCTGTGCTCTCTTACAACATAGGGAAGACACCTGAGAGGGTGGGGAGGGGTTATGCAAAGTGACTCCAAAGTCCAGAATGCTTTGTGGGACCCCGACTCGAAATGCAACGAGAAAACCCCAAAAACAACGAGCCAAATAAGAATTGAGAGACTAAAGTGATGTCTGGATGTGAGGAGCCAAGTGCTGAGCCTGCAGAGATGCGGAGCCCCTCTCGCCCTGACCACGGGAGTCGTCCCCAGCGCCGAGACTGAGGGGGACCGCACTGACAAAGCAAGATCTGACGGGGACCTCACGCCCTAGAGGCTCCCACGAGGACCGGATCCCCGAGTCTGCCCCTAGTGGACAGAGCTGCGCATATCCTCCTTCTCTGAGTCGCCCTGGGAGACGCGACGGGGACTGCAGCCCTGCCGAGCCGCCCAATCCTGAGCTGATCACTTTTAATAAAGGCATTATAAAGGAGAAGAAGTCTCCTGGCCCTGTTTATTTCAGCTGGGAATTCATCTCCTCTCCTCCCCCGCGGCCCCAGAGCCCCTCAGAACCCAGATCGCGCGTAAAACTCCTGTCGTGCCCCGCGCCCTAAAGACCCTTGTTAGAGGTCCTCGAAACCCCCGCAAGTTCTCTCGAACCGCTTACGTTCCCCCGAGGATCTCAAATCGCGGCTCGGACGCAGGAGTCTCCCCCAAGAGCCTTCCTGGACTCCCAAACAAAGCGTTGTAGCCACTTCCGGGACTACGGCTCCCATCATGCTCCGCGGCGTATGCCCAGTGGTATTCCAGCCGGGACTTCATCTCCCATCATGCCCCGTGCCTCCACTGAGAGCTATTGCAGCTGCGCCTCGAACTGCCGTTGAACTGCATTACACCCGCGCCTACAACTCCCATCACCCCCCATGCCCCAGAGAGCCCCGTTCGAGCCCCCCAAGGACCCGCCCGGACCCCGAAGGGCCCCAGATTCCCCTCCCTGACCTCCAAGCGCCCCGCTGAACCCCCAAGTGCTGCCCCGGACCCCGAACTGTCCCTCGGAATCCCTGAGTGCCCCTCCAAGTGCCCACCCGCCTCTCCCAAGTGTCCTCCAGACCCTCAAGTTCTCTCTGAATTCCCTCTCCAGACCTAAAACTGCCCCAAATATGCCCCAGAAATCTCTCCACAGACCGCAAAGTGGCCCCTTTTATCTGTCTTTGAAAATGATTAAAAAGATAACAAAAGGATTTAAAATAGGACTGATTAGTGTTATGTTTGCCCAATTATCCCATCAAAAAAAACCAAACAATATTTAAGGTAGCAACAATTTTAATTGAATAGTTTAGAAAATATATAAATAAGGGATAATTTGGTTCAAATAATAGCACATAAGCAAAAATAACCGCGGGGTACAGAGGGCAGGGTTCAATGACCCTTGCCACTTCACGTACAAGCTTGCCAAGTGAAAGTTGCCAGTACAATGTAAGCCAAGACTAACATATCACTGCA
>NW_026994880.1:0-5190 GCF_028769735.1 Zonotrichia leucophrys gambelii
TTTTCAGGGGCCAGCCGCCCCCCCAGCCCCACCCAAAAAAAAACGGCCCCTTTTCCTGGAAATAAAATGATGCCCTCAACTGCGCAATTTTCAAGCCACTTGGTTATCAAACCCCCACTTGGACTGGGGCCACCCTTTTATCTGGAACCCCCTGGTTTTTGTGGTTTTTTGGGGCCAGCCGGCCCCCCCACCAAGGCCCCCCAAAAAACCCGGGCCCTTTTTCCCCCCCAAAAAAACTATGCCCGCTCTGCTGGCAGATTGCAGGAGCCACTTGCCTCTATCAAACCAGCCCGACTTGGCACTGGTGCCACCTTTCATCTGGAACATCCTGCGTATCGTGGATTTTCAGGAGCCAGCCGGCCACTCCCAGCCCCAGGCCCCCAAACACAAACTACGCCCTTTTCCCTGGAAGTAAAATTTACCCGCCCGTCATCTGGGTGGCAGATTGCAGGAGCCCCTTGCCTCTATCAAACCAGCCCGACTGGGACGGTGCCACCTTTCATCTGGGAACCACCTGCGTATCGTGGATTTTCAGGAGCCAGCCGGCCACTCCCAGCCACAGGCCCCCAAACACAAACACGGCCCCCTTTTCCCTGGAAATAAAACTACCTGCCTTCATCTGCTGGCAGATTGCCGGAGCACTTGCCTCTATCAAACCAGCCCGACTGGCACTGGTGCCACCTTTCATCTGGGAAACCCTCCTGCGTATCGTGGATTTTCAGGAGCCAGCCGGCCACTCCCAGCCACAGGCCCCCGAACACAAACCACGGCCCTTTTCCCTGGCAACAAAACTACCCGCCCCGCTTTTGGCTGGAGATTGCAGGAGCCACTTCCTCATCAAACCAGCCCGACTCGCACTGGTGCCACCTTTCATCTGGGAACCATCCTGCGTATCGTGGATTTTCAGGACCAGCCGGCCACTCCCAGCCACAGGCCCCAAAAAACAAACCACGGCCCCTTTTTCCCCGGAAACAAAACTACCGCCCTTTTGGCGGGAATTGCGGAGCCACTTTTTAAAACAACCCCCACGGCACTGGTGCCACCCCTTTCAATCTGGGAACCATCCTGCGTATGTGGATTTTCAGGACCACCGGGCCCCTCCCAGCCACAGGCCCCAACACAAAAACGGGCCCCTTTTTTCCCGGGAATAAAACTGCCTGCCCCCTCATCTGGCGGCAGATTGCAGGAGCCACTTTCCCCTATCAAAACCCCCGACTCGGCCTGGTGCCACCCCTTTATCTGGGGAACCCTCCTGCTTTGTGGTTTTTAGGAGCCCGCCGGCCCCTCCCACCCAGGCCCCGAACAAAACCACGGCCCTTTTCCCTGGCAAACAAAATCACCCGCCCCGTTCTGGCGGGGAGAGCAGGAGCCCCTTTCCCATCAACCCGCCCGACTGGACGGGCCACCTTTTTATCTGGAAACCCTCCCGGATGTGATTTTTTAGGGCCACCGGGCCCCTCCACCACGGCCCCCAAACAAACCAGGCCCTTTTCCCCGGAAAAAAAACCCCCCCCCCCGGCAAACAGGGCCCTTTTTCCCAAAAACCGCCGCCCGCACTGGGCCCTTTCATGGGAAAAAAACCTTTTTTTTAAAGGGGGGCCCCCCCCCCAAAAGGCCCCAAAAAAACCCCCCGGTTTTTTTTGGGAAAAAACCCACCCCCCCCCAAAACAACCCCCCTTAAAAAACCCCCCCTTGTGGGGCCCCTTTTTTGGGAAATCCGGTACTGGTTTTAGGACCAAGCCCCTCCCCCCGGCCCCCAAAAAACCCGGCTTTTTTGGGTAAAAAACCCCCCCTCACCGCAATTCCCAGCCCTTTTTCAACCCCTCCCCCCCCCCTTTCCGGGCCCCCCCCCCTTTTCCCAACCCCCCCCCCCCCCCCCCCAAACCCCTTTTCCCTGGAAAACCCCCCCCCGCCGGGAAACAACCCCCTTTTTTCCCCCAAAAACCCCCGGCCCCCGGGGGAATCCTTATTCGGGGACCAACTTCCCCCTTTTAAAAAACCCCCGGGGTTTTCCCAAAAAGGCCCCCCCCATTTCCCAAAAACAGGACCCCTCCGGGGCCCCCCCACCCCCCAACCCCCCATAAAACCCCCCCCCCCAGGGGGCCCCCCCCAAAAAAAAACCCCCCCGGGGTTTAAAACCCCCCAACCCCAACAGGCCCCCCCAAAAAACCCCCCCCCCAATGGCCCTTTTTTTCCCCCCCCCAAAAAAAAAAGGGTGGGCACCCCCCATTTCCCCCCCAAAAAATGGCCCTCCCCCAAAAGGGGCCCCCTTTGGGGTTTTAAACCACCCAAAACCCCCCCCCCGGGCAAACGGCCCTTCCTAAAAAGGTTGGGTTTCCGGGCCCCGGACCCCCCCCCAAAAAAAAAACCGCCCTTTTCCCCCAAAAAAAACCCCGCCCCTTTTTTGGGAAAAAAACCCCCCCACCCCGCAAAATTGGCCCCCAAAAAATTCCCCCCCCTTTTTGGACCCCGGGGGCCCCCCCCCCTTCACCCGGGGCCCCCCCCCGGCCCCCCCCACCCTTTTTTTTTAACGGGGGTCCCGCCACGGCCCCCCAATCCCGGCCCCCCCATTTTTTTTTTTTTTTTTTTTTTTTTTTTTTTTTTTTTTTTTTTTTTTTTTTTTTTTTTTTTTTTTTTTTTTTTTTTTTTTTTTTTTTTTTTTTTTTTTTTTTTTTTTTTTTTTTTTTTTTTTTTTTTTTTTTTTTTTTTTTTTTTTTTTTTTTTTTTTTTTTTTTTTTTTTTTTTTTTTTTTTTTTTTTTTTTTTTTTTTTTTTTTTTTTTTTTTTTTTTTTTTTTTTTTTTTTTTTTTTTTTTTTTTTTTTTTTTTTTTTTTTTTTTTTTTTTTTTTTTTTTTTTTTTTTTTTTTTTTTTTTTTTTTTTTTGCACTTTCATCTGGGAACCACCTGCGTATCGTGGATTTTTAGGAGCCAGCCGGCCACTCCCAGCCACAGGCCCCGAACACAAACCACGGCCCTTTTCCCTGGCAAAAAAACTCACCGCCCGCTTCTGGCTGGCAGATTGCAGGAGCCACTTGCCTCTATCAAACCAGCCCGACTCGGCACTGGTGCCACTTTCATCTGGGAACCATCCTGCGTATCGTGGATTTTCAGGAGCCAGCGGCCACTCCCAGCCACACCCAGCCACAGGCCCCCGAACACAAACTACGGCCCTTTTCCCTGGAAGTAAAACTGACCTGCCCGTCATCTGGCTGCCAGATTGCAGGAGCCACTTGCCTCTATCAATCCAGCCCGACTCGGCACTGGTGCCACCTTTCATCTGGGAACCATCCTGCGTATCGTGGATTTTCAGGAGCCAGCCGCCACTCCAGCCACAGGCCCCCGAACACAAACCACGGCCCTTTTCCCTGGAAGTAAAACTGACCTGCCCGTCATCTGGGGGCAGATTGCAGACACTTGGCCTCTAAACAAACCGCCCACTGGCACTGGTGCCACCTTTCATCTGGAACCACCGCGTTTTTGGATTTTAGGACCAGCCGCCACCCCATCCAGCCACAGCCCCGAACAAAACCACGGCCCTTTTCCCTGGAAAAAAAACTACCCCGCCCGCTTTTGGCTGGCAGATTTTCAGGAGCCACTTGCTCTATCAAACCGCCCGACTCGGGACTGGTGCCACCTTTCATCTGGGAACCACCTGCGTATTGTGGATTTTCTGGAGCCAGCCGGCCCCTCCCACCACAGGCCCCCAAACAAAAACTACGCCCTTTTTTCCCCGGAAGTAAAACACCTGCCCGTCATCTGGCTGGCAGATTGCAGGAGCCACTTGCCCTATCAACCAGCCCGACCGGGCACTGGTGCCACCTTTCACGGGAACCATCCTGCGTATGTGGATTTTCAGGAGCCACCGGCCACTCCCAGCCACAGGCCCCCAAACACAAACCAACGGCCCTTTTTTCCTGGAATAAAACTGACCTGCCCGTATCTGGCTGGGAGATTGCAGGAGCCACTTCCCCTATCAAACCAGCCCGACTCGGCACTGGTGCCACCTTCATCTGGGAACCATCCTGCGTATCGTGGATTTTCAGGAGCCAGCCGGCCACTCCCAGCCACAGCCCCCAACACAAACCCGGCCCTTTTCCCTTGCAAAAAAACAAAACCCCCCCGCTTCTGGCTGGAAATTGCCGGGAAACCACTTCCCCATATCAAACCAGCCCGACTCGGGACTGGTGCCACCTTTCAACTGGAACCATCCTGCGTATCGTGGATTTTCAGGAGCCAGCCGGGCCCCTTCCCAGCCACAGGGCCCCCAACACAAACCACGCCCTTTCCCTGGAAAAAAAACACCCGCCCGCTTTTGGCTGGCAGATTGCAGAGCACTTGCCTCTATCAACCAGCCCCACTGGGACTGGTGCCACCCTTTCACTGGGAACCATCCTGCGTATTGTGGATTTTAGGAGCCAGCCGCCACTCCCACCACAGGGCCCCCCAACAAAACAGGCCCTTTTCCCCGGAAAAAAAACCCCCCCTCTGCTGGAGATTGCAGGGGCCACTTCCCTATCAAAAACCACCCCACCCACTGGGCCACTTTCATCGGAACCATCCTGCGTATCGTGGTTTTCAGAGCCGCGCCCCTCCCCCCCACAGGCCCCCAAAAACAAACACGGCCCCTTTTCCCTGGAAAAAAACAAAACCCCCCCCTTTTGGCTGGAATGCAAGCACTTCCCCTACAAACCACCCGACTGGCACGGGCCAAACCCCCCCACCCCCCCTTTTTTCCCCCGCCCCACCCCACCCGCCCCCCCCCCCCGGCCCCCCCCCGGGGGGGGGGGGGGGGGGCCCCCCCCCCCCCCCCCCCCCCCCCTTTTTACTGGGGAAACCCCCTGCTATCGTGATTTTCAGGGGCCACCCACTCCCCCCACAGGCCCCAAAAAAAACTAGGCCCTTTTTTCCCGAAAAAACACCCCCCCTTCTGGGTGGAATTGCGGAGCCACTTGGTATCAAACCGCCCCCCTGGCCTGGTGCCACCTTTCACGGGAACCACCTGCGTTGGGATTTTTGGGGGGCCCCCGCCCATCCCCCCACACCCCCCAAAAAACACGCCCTTTTCCCCGGAAAAAAACGACCTGCCCTCACTTGCTGGCAATTGCAAGCCCCTTGGTTAAAACAATCCCCCTTGGGACTGGGGCCATTTCATCTGGGGAACCCTCCCGGGGACGTGATTTTTTAGGGGAGC
>NW_026994881.1:0-5188 GCF_028769735.1 Zonotrichia leucophrys gambelii
CGCGAGATTTTGGGCGCGGACCACACAGGCCAAAAAAACGGCCCTTTCCAACAACTACCCCCCTTGGCGGCGATCGAGCACTCCAAACCGCACGGCCTTTCCTGGGAACCCGTTCTGGTTTCAGGCCCGCACCCCAGCACAGCCCACAAACCACCTTCTGGAAACACCCCTCGGTGCTTGAGAATTCCTCTTAAACACCCACGCACGTGCACCTATGGGACCACGGATCTGGATTTCAGGAGCCGCGACTCCCACAGCCACAAACCAGCCTTTCCTGGAACAACCCGCGCTTCTGGCAATCAGACATCCTACAACCACCGATGCGGGCCTCACTGCCGCACGGGTTCGGACCACGCCTCAGACAGCCCAAACACACCTTCCCTGAAATACGCCCTCGGCAGTGCAGCTTCCCTACAACCCTGCTGGCCACTTCTTGGGACCACCGCTACGGATTTCAGACCAGCGGCATCACCAGGCCGAACCAACCAGCCCTTTTCCTGGCAAACAAAATCACCCGCCCGCTTCTGGCTGGCGATTGCAGGAGCCACTTCCTCTATCAAACAGCCGCTCGCACTGTGCCACTTATCTGGGAACCATCCTGCGTATGGATTTTCAGGAGCCAGCCGCCACTCCCAGCCAAGGCCCCAACACAATCTGGCCTTTTCCTGCACAAACTCGCCGTTCGCTGCTTCAGAGCCACTTCCTTCCACCCACGGACTGTGCCTTTCCCCGGCATCCGGACGGACAGACCACGGCCCTCCCGCACACCCCCACACTCACGCCCTTCCCTGATAAAAACCTGCCCACTGGTGCACTTCAGGAACATCCTCTTTCAACAGCCGACTCCACTGGTGCCACCTTTCATCTGGAACCATCCCTGGCTATTTGTGGATTTTCAGGAGCCAGCCGGCCACTCCAGCCAGCCCCAACACAACTACGGCCCTTTTCTGCAAAAAATTCACCACCGCAGCTTCTGGCTGGCCAGACTGCAGGGCCACTTTCCCTCAATCAAACCACCCACTCGCACTGGTGCCACCTTTCATTGGGAACCATCCTGCGTATCGTGGATTTTCAGGAGCCAGCCGGCCACTCCCAGCACAGCCCAACACAAACCCGGCCCTTTTCCTTGGCAAACAAACTCACCCCCGCTCTGGCTGCAGATGCGGAGCCACTTCCCATAAACCAGCCGACTCGGCACTGGTGCCACTTTCACTGGAACCATCTGCGTATCGTGGATTTTCAGAGCCAGCCGGCACTCCAGCACAGGCCCCCAACAAAACCACGGCCCTTTTCCTGAAAAAACTACCGCCGCTCTGGCTGGCAGATTGCAGGAGCCCTTCTCTATAACAGCCCGACTCGGCACGTGCCACCTTTCATTGGAACCATCCTGGTATCGTGGATTTTCAGGAGCCAGCCGGCCACTCCCAGCACAGGCCCGAACACAAACACGCCCTTTCCCTGGAAAAAACTCACGCCGCTTCTGGCTGGCAGATTGCAGGAGCCACTTCTCTATCAACCACCCGACTGCACTGTGCCACCTTTCATCTGGGAACCATCCTGCGTATCGTGGATTTCAGGAGCCAGCCGGCCACTCCCAGCCAGCCCAACAAACACCTTTCTGAAAATACCGCCCCTCTGGCTGCAGATTGCAGGAGCCATCCCTATCAACCACCATGCTGTGACCTTTCATTGGGAACACTGGTACTGGTTTCAGGAGCCACGCACTCCAGCCACAGGCCAACAAACAGCCCTTTTCCTGAAAAAACACCCCCTTGTGATCAGGAGCCATTCTCTATCAACCACTGACTGGCACTTATTGGACCATCTGCTAGGGTTTTAGAGCGCGGCACTCCCCCCACCAAACCACCTTTCTGGCAAAAAAACTACCCCCGTTGCGGATTGCGGAGCACTTCTCTTCAACGCGACTGCACTGTGCCACCTTTCATCTGGGAACCATCCTGCGTATCGTGGATTTTCAGGAGCCAGCCGGCCACTCCCAGCCACAGGCCCCCGAACACAAAACCACGGCCCTTTTCCCTGGCAAGAAAACTGACCCGCCCGTCTTCTGGCTGGCAGATTGCAGGAGCACTTGCCTCTATCAAACCAGCCCGACTCGGCACTGGTGCCACCTTTCATCTGGGAACCATCCTGCGTATCGTGGATTTTCAGGAGCCAGCCGGCCACTCCCAGCCACAGGCCCCCAAACACAAACCACGGCCCTTTTCCCTGGAATAAAACTACCTGCCCGCATCTGGCTGGCAGATTGCAGGAGCCACTTCCTCTATCAATCCAGCCCGACTCGGCACTGGTGCCACCTTTCATCTGGGAACCATCCTGCGTATCGTGGATTTTCAGGAGCCAGCCGGCCACTCCCAGCCCCAGGCCCCCGAACACAAACCACGGCCCTTTTCCCTGGCAAACAAAACTCACCCGCCCGCTTCTGGCTGGCAGATTGCAGGAGCCACTTCCCTCTATCAAACCAGCCGACTCGGCACTGGTGCCACCTTTCATCTGGGAACCATCCTGCGTATCGTGGATTTTCAGGAGCCAGCCGGCCACTCCCAGCCACAGGCCCCCGAACACAAACACGGCCCTTTTCCCTGGCAAACAAAACTCACCCTGCCCGCTTCTGGCTGGCAGATTGCAGGAGCCACTTCCCCCTATCAACCAGCCCGACTGGCACTGGTGCCACCTTTCATCTGGGAACCATCCCGCGTATCGTGGATTTTCAGGAGCCAGCCGGCCACTCCCAGCACAGGCCCCCGACACAAACCATGGCCCTTTTCCCTGGCAAACAAAACTCACCCGCCCCGCTTCTGGCTGGCAGATTGCAGGAGCCACTTCCCTCTATCAAACCAGCCCGACTCGGCACTGGTGCCACCTTTCATCTGGGAACCATCCTGCGTATCGTGGATTTTCAGGAGCCAGCCGGCCACTCCAGCCACAGGCCCCGAACACAAACCACGGCCCTTTTCCCTGGCAAAAAAAACTCACCCGCCCGTCTTCTGGCTGGCAGATTGCAGGAGCCACTTCCTCTATCAAACCAGCCCGACTAGCACTGGTGCCACCTTTCATCTGGGAACCATCCTGCGTATCGTGGATTTTCAGGAGCCAGCCGGCCACTCCCAGCCACAGGTCCCAAAAAATACTACGGCCCTTTTCCCTGGAAGTAAAACTGACCTGCCCCACTTCTGGCTGCAGATTGCAGGAGCCACTGCCTCTATACAAACCAGCCCGACTCGGCATGGTGCCACCTTTCATCTGGGAACCATCCTGCGTATCGTGGATTTTCAGGAGCCAGCCGCCACTCCCAGCCACAGGCCCCGAACAAAACCACGGCCCTTTTCCCTGGCAAACAAAACTACCCACCCGCTTTCTGGCTGGCAGATTGCAGGAGCACTTCCCTCTATCAAACCAGCCCGACTCGGACCTGGTGCCACCTTTCATCTGGGAACCATCCTGCGTATCGTGGATTTCAGGAGCCAGCCGGCCACTCCCAGCCAGGCCCCCAAACAAAACTACGGCCCTTTCTCTGGAAATAAAACTGACCCCCGTCATCTGGCTGGCAGATTGCAGGAGCCACTTGCTCTATCAAACAAGCCCAGACTCGCACTGGTGCCACCTTTCATCTGGGAACCATCCTGCGTATCGTGGATTTTCAGGAGCCAGCCGGCCACTCCCAGCCACAGGCCCCCAAACAAACCACGGCCCTTTTCCCTGGCAAACAAAACTGACGCCCCGCTCTGGCTGGCAGATTGCAGGAGCCACTTTGCCTCTATCAAACCAGCCTGACTCGCACTGTGCCACTTTCATCTGGGAACCATCCTGCGTATCGTGATTTTCAGGAGCCAGCCGGCCACTCCCCAGCCACAGGCCCCAACACAAACCACGGCCCTTTCCCTGGCAAACAAAACTACCCGCCCCGCATTTTGGCTGGCAGATTGCAGGAGCCACTTCCCTCTATCAACCAGCCCGACTCGCACTGGTGCCACCTTTCACTGGGAACCATCCTGCGTACGTGGATTTTCAGGAGCCAGCCGGCCACTCCCAGCCACAGGCCCCGAACAAAACCACGGCCCTTTTCCCTTTGGGAAACAAAACTTACCCCCCCGCTTCTGGCTGGCAGATTGCAGGAGCCACTTGACTCTATCAAACAGCCCCACTGGCACTGGTGCCACCTTTCATCTGGGAACCATCTGCGTATCGTGGATTTTCAGGAGCCAGCCGGCCACTCCCAGCCACAGGCCCCAAACACAAACCACGGCCCCTTTTTCCCGGCAAAAAACTCACCCGCCCCTTTGGCTGGCAGATTGCAGGAGCCATTCTTTTAAAGAAACCACCCGACTAGGCATGGTGCCACCTTTCATCTGGGGAAACCCTCCTGCGTATCGTGGATTTTCAGGAGCCAGCCGGCCACTCCCAGCCACAGGTCCCCCAAAGAAATACACGGTCCTTTTCCGGAAGTAAAACTGACCTGCCCCTCTTCTGGCGGCAGATTGCAGGAGCCAATGCCCCCTATCAAACCAGCCCGACTCGCACTGTGCCAACCTTCATCTGGAACACACCTGCGTATGTGGATTTTCAGGAGCCAGCCGGGCCCCTCCCACCCCAGGCCCCCGAACAAAACACACGGCCCTTTTCCCTTTGGGAAACAAAACTTAAACCCCCCCCGCTTCTGGCTGGCGATTGCAGGAGCCACTTCCCTCTATCAAACAGCCGACTCGACACTGGTGCCACCTTTCATCTGGGAACCATCCTGCGTATCGTGGATTCAGGAGCCACCGGCCACTCCCACCACAAGGCCCCAAACACAAACACGGCCCTTTTCCCTGGAAAAAACTACCGCCGCATCTGGCTGGCAGATTGCAGGAGCCACTTCCTCTATCAACCAAACCCGCTCGGCACTGGTGCCACCTTTCATCTGGGAACCATCCTGCGTATCGGGATTTCAGGAGCCAGCCGGCCACTCCCAGCCACAGGCCCCAAACAAAACCACGGCCCTTTTCCCTGGCAAACAAAAAATTAACCCCCGCTTCTGGTGGCCGATTGCAGGACCCTTCCTCTATCAAACCACCCCTCGACTGTGCCACCTTTCATCTGGGAAACCTCCTGCGTATCGTGGCTTTTAGGAGCCAGCGGCCACCCCCCCAAGGCCCCAAAAAAAAAAACTACCCCCCCCCCTTTTTCT
>NW_026994882.1:0-5182 GCF_028769735.1 Zonotrichia leucophrys gambelii
GTTCCCCGGGATGGGGGGGGAACCCCGGGACGGGGTTGGGAAAAGGGAAGGGTCGTCTCCAAAAAGGGGGTGTTTTCTTTCCGGGAAAAGGGCCTGGGTTTTTTCCCCCTTTGGGGGGGGCCCCCCGAAAATCCCAAACCGGTGGTTAAGAAGGGCCCACCGGGGGCCGAAGAAGAGGCAATTTTTTTTTTTTTTTTTTTTTTTTTTTTTTTTTTTTTTTTTTTTTTTTTTTTTTTTTTTTTTTTTTTTTTTTTTTTTTTTTTTTTTTTTTTTTTTTTTTTTCTTCCGGAAAGCCGGGTTGTGTTGGGCCTTGGTGGGTGGCCGCTGGTCCTGAAAATCCAATACCAATGTTCCCAATGAAGGTGCACCATGTCAGTCGGGCTGGTTTAAGAGCAAGGGCTCCTGCATCTCCACCAGACGGGAGTAGTTTTTTTCCAGGGAAAGGGCCGTGTTTTTGGGTGGGGAGTGCCGGCTGCTCCTGAAAATCCCATACCGGATGGTTCCCAATAAAAGGGCACCATGCAGTCGGCTGGATGATACAATGCTCTCAATTGCCAGCCAATGAGGGTCATTTACTCCGGAAAAGGCGTGTTTTTTGGGGGCTTGTGGAGTGCCGGTGGCCTGAAAACCATCGCGGATGGTTCCCAAGAAAGTGGCACCATGCATTGGGCTGGTTTGAAGGAATTCCCGCAACTGCCAGCCAGAAAGGCGGGAGTTTTTTCCGGAAAGGGTTTTTTTGGGCTTGCTGGATGCCGGCTGCCCTGAAAATCCCATAGCAGATGTCCATTTTAAAAGGGGGACCAGGCAGGGGTGTTTAAGGCAAGTGGTCCTGCAACTCCAGCCAGAGGGGGGTAGTTTTTTCCAGGGAAAAGGGCGTGGTTTGTGTTCGGGGGCCTGTGGCTGGGAGTGGCCGGCTGGCTCTGAAAATCAGATACCAGGATGGTTCCCAGATGAAAGGTGGCACCATGCGAGTCGGCTGGTGATGAGCAAGTGGCTCTGCAATCTGCCACCAGAGACGGGCAGGTCAGTTTTACTTCCAGGAAAGGGGCCGTATTTTGTTTCGGGGGCCTGTGGCTGGGAGTGGCCGGCTGGCTCCTGAAAATCCACGATACGCAGGATGGTTCCCAGATGAAAGGTGGCACCAGTTTCCAAGTCGGCGGTTTGATAGAGCAAGTGGCTCTGCAATCTGCCAGCCAGAAGAGGGCAGGTCAGTTTTTTTCCAGGGAAAAGGGCCGTGGTTTTGTTGGGGGTGTGGCTGGAGTGCCGGCTGGCTCCTGAAAATCCACAATACGCAGGATGGCTCCCAGATGAAAGGTGGCACCAGTGCCAAGTTGGGCTGGTTTGAGAGAGCCAAGTGGTTTTCCCGCAATCTGCCCGCCAGAAAATGGGCAGGTCAATTTTAATTCCAGGGAAAGGGGCCGTACTTTGGTTTTTGGGGGGTGTGGTGGGAGTGGCCCGGGTGGCTCCTGAAAATCCCCAATACGCGGATGGTTCCCAGATCAAAGGTGGCACCAGTGCCGAGTGGGCTGGTTTGATAGAGTAAGTGGCTCCTGCAATCTTCCAGCCAGAAGCGGGGTGGGTTAGTTTTGTTTGCCCGGGAAAACGGGGGTGGTTTGTGTTCGGGGGCCTGTGGCTGGGAGTGACCCGGGTGGCGCTGAAAAATCCACGATACGCAGGATGGTTCCCAGATGAAAGGGGGCACCAGTGTCGAGTTGGGCTGGATTTATAGAGGCAAGTGGTCCTGTAATCTGCCAGCCAGATGACGGGAAGGTCAGTTTTACTTCCAGGAAAAGGATGAAGTATTTTTTTGGGGACCGTGTCTGGGATTGGCCGGTGCCTCCTGAAAATCCACGTACGCAGGATGGTTCCCAGATGAAAGGGGGCACCAGTGCGAGTAGGGCTGGTTTTATTATACCAATGGCTCTGCAATCTGCCAGCCCGATGATGGGCAGGTCAGTTTTACTACCAGGGAATAGGGCCAAATTTGTTTCGGGGGCCGTGTTGGGGGTGGCCGGTGGTCCTGAAAACCACGAACGCAGGATGGTTTTTTCCCAAGAAAGGGGGACCAGTGCCATAGGAGGTTTTTTGAGTCAAGTGGCTCCTGCTATCTTCAGCCCAAACGGGGTGGGGTTTGTTTTGTTTGCCAGGGAAAAGGGGGTGGTTTGTGTTCGGGGGGGTGGCTGGGAGTGGCCGGCTGGCTCCTGAAAATCCCCCAATAACAGAATGGTTCCCCCAAAAAGAAAGGTGGCACCGTGCCGATTTTGGGGTGGATTTATTATACCCAATGGTCCTGCAAACTGCCCCGAGATGGGAGGCAGTTTTTCCGGGGAAAAAGGGGCCTTTTTGTGTTTGGGGGCCGGGGGGAGTGGCCCCGGGTGGGTCGAAAATCCACAATAGCAGGGGGTTCCCCGATGAAAAGGGGCCCTGCGAGCGGGCGGATTTTTAGGGCAAGTGGCTCCCCCAAAAATTCCCGCCAGAAGCGGGGGGGTGAGTTTTTTTTGCCCCGGGAAAAAGGGGTGGTTTTGTTGGGGGGTGTGGTGGATGGCCCTGGCTCCTGAAAAACCCGATACCAGGGGGGGTTTCCCGATGAAGGTGGACCCCTGCCGAGTCGGTGGATTTAGAGGCAAATGGATCCCAATCTGCCCCGATGACGGGCAGGCAGTTTTATTTTCCGGGAAAAGGGCGTGTTTTATTTGGGGACTTCTGCCTGGAGTGGCCGTGGCCCCGAAAATCCCCAAACCAGGTGGTCCCAGCCCAAGGGGCACAGGGCCCAATCGGGTGGGTTTGATAAGGGAAAAGGCTCCCCCAATCTGCCGCCCCAACGGGGTGGGGAAATTTTTTTTCCAGGGAAAAGGGCCGTGGTTTTGTTCGGGGCCTTGGTTGGGGTGGCCGGTGGTCTGAAAACCTTTCGAGGATGGTTCCCAATAAAAGGGGGCACCCCGGCAGTTGGGCTGGTTTAGGAGCCAAGTGTTTCCTGCAAACTCCCCCCAAAATGGGCAGGTCAATTTTAATTTTCCGGGGGAAGGGCCGTTTTTTTGTTTGGGGGCCGTCCGGGAGTGGCCGGTGGCTCCTGAAAATCCAAAGGGAGGTTCCCCAAAAGAAAGGGGCACCAGTGCCGAGGGGGTGGTTTTTTAGAGTAAGTGGCCCGCAAACTTCCAGCCAGAAGCGGGGTGGTTAGTTTGGTTTCCAGGGAAAAAGGCCGGGGTTTTTGTTCGGGGGGCCCGTGGCTGGGAGTGGCCAGCTGGTCCTGAAATCCACAATCGCAGGAGGTTCCCAGATGAAAAGGGGGCACCATTTCCAGTCCGGGGGGTTGATAGAGGCAAGTGGCTCCTCAATCGCCGCCGATGACGGGGAGGGCAGTTTACTTAGGGAAAAGGCCCTGGTTTTTTTTTTGGGGGCCCCTGGCTGGGAGTGGCGGGTGGTCTAAAAAACCCGTACGCAGGATGGGGGCCCCCATGAAAGGGGCACGTGCCAAGTAGGGGGTTTGATTAACCCCAAAGGGCCTGCAATCTGCCAGCCAGATGACGGGGAGGTCAGCTTTTCTTCCCCGGGGAAAAGGGGCCCTAGATTTTATTTGGGGACCTGGGCTGGGGGTGGCCCCGGGTCCCAAAAACCCCCATACCAGGGGGGTTCCCCAAAAGAAAGGTGGCACCAGTGTCGGTCGGCTGGTAGATAAGGCAAGTGGCTCCGCAACTGCCCCTAGAAGCGGGGGGGTAAATTTTTTTTGCCAGGGAAAAGGGGGATGGTTTTGTTGGGGGGGCCGTGGCTGGGGTGGCCCCTGGTCCGAAATCCACGATTGCGGTGGTTCCCGATGAAGGGGCACCTTTCCGAGTTTGGGGTGGATTATAGAGGCAAGTGGTCCTGCAACTGCCGCCCCCATGAGGGAGGTCAGTTTTCTTCAAGGAAAAGGGGTGTTTGTATTTGGGGACTTCTGCCTTTGGGTGGCCGGCTGGCTCCTAAAAAAACCCAAAACGCAGGTGGTTCCCGTGAAAGGGGGCACCGGCCAAAAACGGGGTGGTTTGAGGACCAAAAAGGTTCCGCAATCTACCACCAGAAAGGGAGGTTTTTAATTCCGGGAAAGGGGCCCCATTTTTCTTTGGGGGCCTTTTGGGGGGTGGGGTGGGTCCCGAAAATTCACAATACGCAGGGGCCCCCATAAAAGGGGACCGTGCCGGTCGGGTGGTTTATAATTTTAAAAGCTTGCAAAACTTCCCGCCGAAGCGGGGGGGTTAGTTTTGTTTGCCGGGGAAAAGGGTGTGGTTTGTGTTGGGGGGGGCCGTGGCTTGGGGGTGACCGGGGCTCCTGAAAATCCCGATACGCAAAAGGGTGGGTTTCCCCGATGAAAGGGGACCGTGTCGAGTTGGGTGGATGATGAGGGAAGTGGCTCCTTAAACCCGCCAGATGAAGGAAGGTCAGTTTTTTTCCGGGAAAAGGACTGAAGTATTTGTTTGGGGACCTGTGTTGGGGGGGCCGGCTGCCTCTAAAATCCCCCATAGAGGATGGTTCCCGTGAAAGGTGGCACCGTGCCCCGTAGGGTGTTTGATTAACCAAGGGGCTCGTGCAATCTCGCCAGAGATGGGAGGCATTTTACTACCCGGGGAAAGGGCCCTGTTTGTGTTGGGGGGCCCGTGTCTGGGAGTGGCCGGCTGGTCCTGAAAAACCACGATACGCGGTGGTTCCCCCATGAAAGGTGGACCTGCCAGCAGGCAGGTTTTTAGGTCAAGTGGGTCCTCTTTTTCCAGCCAGAAGGGGGTGGGTTAGTTTTTTTTGCCAGGGAAAAGGGGGTGGTTTGTTGGGGGCTGTGGGGGAGTGGCCGGCTGGCTCCTGAAAACCCAATACGCAGGTGGTTCCAGATGAAAAAGGGGGCACCAGTGCCGGTTTGGGTGGATTTATTAACCAAAAGGCTCGCAATCTGCCAGCCAGATGAGGCAGGGGAGTTTTATTCCAGGGAAAAGGGCCGTAGTTTTGTTCGGGGCCCCTGGCTGGAGTGGCCGGCTGGCTCCCGAAAACCACAATACGCAGGTGGTTCCCAAAGAAAGGTGGCACCTGCCCCGTCGGGTGGATTGTAGAGGCAAAAGGGTCCGCAATTGCCAGCCAGAAGGGGGCGGTGAGTTTTTTTTGCCGGGAAAAGGGCCTGGTTTTTGTTCGGGGGGTGGGGGGGGTGGGCCCCTGGCTCCTGAAA
>NW_026994883.1:0-5178 GCF_028769735.1 Zonotrichia leucophrys gambelii
GCCAAAGGGGTCGTTTTATTCCCGGGAAAAGGGCCGGGTTTTTGGTTTGGGGGCCCGTGGGGAGTGGCGGGTGGCTCCTGAAATCCACGATACGCAGGATGGTTCCAGATGAAAGTGGCACCATTCGAGTCGGGCTGGTTTTAAGAGGGAAGTGGGCCCTCATCTGCCGCCAGAAGGGGGGGGGTAGTTTTCTTTCCAGGAAAAGGCCGTGGTTTTTTGGGGCCTGTGGCTGGGATGGGCCCCTGGCTCCTAAACCCCTGATACGCAGATGTTTTCCCGATAAAGGTGGCAGGCCGAGTCGGTGGTTTTAAGAGGGGGGTGGTCCGCAATCTGCCACCAAAAACGGGGGGGTAATTTTTTCCAGGGAAAAGGGCCTGTTTTTTTTGGGGCCCGTGGTGGGAGTGGGGTGGTTTTGAAAATCCACGTACCCGGGTGGTTCCCCGTGAAAGGTGGCCCCCATGCCAAATTGGGCGGTTTTATAAAGGGGGCTCCTGCAATGCCAGCCCAAGAGGGGGAGTCAGTTTTTATTCCCGGGAAAAAGGGCCCTAGATTTTTTGGGGCTGTGGCCGGGAGTGGCGCTGGCCCCTGAAAATCCCAAAACGGGAGGTCCCAGAAAGGGGCACCGTGCCCAAATGGGTGGTTTGAAAAGGCAAGTGGTTCCTGCAATTCCAGCCCGAAAAATGGGCGTCAGTTTTAATTCCAGGAAAAAGGGGCCCTATTTTTTTTGGGGGCTGTGGCTGGGGGTGGGCCCGGTGGTCCCGAAAATCCCCATACCAGGATGGTTCCAAGAAAGGGGGCACCATGCCAAAGGGGGGGTTGAAAAGCAAATGGTCCTGCAATCTCCCGCCGAGGGGAGGGGTTTTTTTTTCCGGGAAAAAGGGGCCCCTGTTTTGGTTTTTGGGGCCCGGGGTGGGGGTGGCCGGCTGGCTCGAAAATCCACGATAGCAGGTGGTTCCCCCATGAAAAGTGGCACCAGGCCCAGTCGGGCTGGTTTTTATAGAAAGTGGCTCCCGCAAACTGCCAGCCCGAAGCGGGGGGTGATTTTTTTTCCCGGGAAAAAAGGGCCCTGGTTTTTTGGGGGCCCTTTCTGGGGGGGCCGGGTGGCTCCCGAAAAAACCCCAAAGCAAGGGTGGTTCCCTTTAAAGTGGCACCCGTGCCAAATGGGGCGGTTTTATAACAAGTGGCTCCGCCCAAATTTCCCGCCAGAGGGGCAGGTCGTTTTAAATTTCCCGGGGAAAAGGGGCCCTAGGTTTTGGGGTTTTTGGGGGAGTGGGGGTTTTGGGCCCCCGAAAACCCAAAACGCGATGGTCCCAGAAAGGGGGCACCGTGCCAAATCGGGCTGGTTTGATAGAGGAAGGGCTCCGAACTGCCGCCAAAAGGGGGGGAATTTTTTTCCGGGAAAAAGGGGGGTGTTTTTTTTGGGGGGGTGTGGGGGGAGTGGCGGGTGGCTCCTGAAAATCCCCGTACCAGGATGGTTCCCGTGAAAGGTGGGACCAGTAAAAGGGGCACATGCATTTGGCGGTTTTATAATCAGTGGCTCTGCCCCAAAAAGCCCCGCCCCGAAGGGGGTAGTTTTTTCCCGGGGAAAAGGGCCGTGATTTTTTTGGGGCTTTGGGGGGGAGTGGGGCTGGCCCGAAAATCCCAATACCGGATGGTCCCAGACCAAAGGGGACCTGTCCGCGGGCTGGTTTGATAGAGGCATTTGGCTCCGCAACTGCCGCCCAAAACGGGGGGGTAATTTGTTTGCCCCGGAAAGGGGGTGTTTGTTTTTTTTTTGGGGGCCCGTGGCTGGGAGTGCCGGGTGGTCCGAAAATCCCCCAT
Organism: Zonotrichia leucophrys gambelii; assembly: GCF_028769735.1. NCBI lineage: Eukaryota > Metazoa > Chordata > Aves > Passeriformes > Passerellidae > Zonotrichia > Zonotrichia leucophrys. The sequence goes on from NW_026994883.1 coordinate 1,822, forward strand.
CCAGGATGGTTCCCCGTGAAAAGGGGCACCGTCCAAAGGGGCTGGGAAACCCAAAATGGTTCCTGCAAATCTGCGCCGGGAGGGCGGCCGTTTTAATTCCGGGGGGGCCGTAGGGGGGCGGGGGGGGTGGTGGAGTTTTTGGCCAGAAAACCGGGCAGGGGTTTTAGAGAATGGCACGTAGGGGTTTTAAAACCCAATTTTTGCCTTCAGCCAAGGGGGTCAATTTTTTTCCAGGGAAAGGGGCCCTTTTGGTTTTTGGGGGCCCGTGGTGGGAGTCCCCGGGTGGGCTCCTGAAAATCCATACGCAGGAGGTTCCCAGATGAAATGGCCCCAGTGCCCGGGTCGGGTGGTTTGAGGGGAAGGGTCTGCAATTGCCAGCCAGAAGCGGGGGGGGTGAGTTTTTTTGCCGGGAAAGGGCGGGTTTGTGTTTGGGGGCCTTGGTGGGAGTGGCCCCTGGCCCCGAAAATCCAGAACCAGGATGGTTCCCAGATGAAAAGGGGCACCCGTGCCAATTGGGGGTGGTTTGAGAGAGCCCAAATGGTTCCCGCAATTTGCCACCAGAAGATGGGAGGTCAGTTTTTTAAATTCCCGGGGAAAGGGGGGCCCTTTTTGTGTTGGGGGGGTGTGGCTGGGAGTGGCCGGTGGCTCCTGAAAATCCCCGTCCCGATGGTTCCCCCCCGATGAAGGTGGGGACCATGCCAAAGGGGGGTGGTTTGAAGGGGCCAAGGGTTTCCCCAATCTCCACCAGAAAAGGGGGGTAGTTTTTTTCCGGGAAAGGGGCAGGTTTGGTTCGGGGGGTGTGGCTGGGGGTGGCCGGCTGGCCCCCGAAAAAACCACGATACGCAGATGGTTCCCCGAGAAAGGGGGCAAGTGTCGAGTCGGGCTGGTTTGAGGGGGAAAAGGGGGTTCCCCCAAATTTTAGCCAGAACGGGGTGGGTTTATTTTTTCCAAAAAGGGCCGTGGATTGTTGGGGGCCGTGGCTGGGGTGGTGGGTGGCTCCTGAAAATCCCCCCGTACGCCCGGTGGTTCCCAAGAGAAAAGGGGACCAGTGCCAATTGGGAAGGTTTATATTCCAAGTGGCTGGGCTGCAATGGGCCAGCCAGATGATGGGCAGGTCGTTATACTAAGGGTAAGGGAAGTGATTAAATTTTGGGGACTTTTTGTGGGGGGGGAGTGCCGGCGGGCCCCCCCAAAAACCCAATACGGGATGGTCCCAGAAAGGGGCACCTTGCCAAGTGGGGGTGGTTTAAAGAGGGAAATGGCTCCTGCAAACGCCACCAGAAGTGGGCGCCAGTTTTATTTGGGAAGGGGCCGTATTTGTTTTGGGGCCGTGGCGGGGTGGCCGGCTGGCTCCTGAAAATCCACGAACCCGAAAGGTCCCAGATGAAAGGTGGCACCATGTCGAGTCGGGCTGGTTTGTTGGAAGTGGTCCTGCAATCTTCCCCCAGAAGCGGGGGGGGTTAGTTTTTTGCCAGGGAAAAGGGCCGGGTTTGTGTTCGGGGCCGGGCGGGAGGGCCGGCTGGCCCCTGAAAAACAGATAAGCGGAGGTTCCCAGTGAAAAGGTGGCACCCGTGCCGGTGGGCGGTTTGAAGGGGGGGGGCCCCCTGCAAACTGCCAGGGGAAACAGGGGGTTATTTTGTTTTCCCCGGGAAAGGGCCCGGGGTTTTTTTGGGGGCGGGCTGGGATGGCGGCTGTCCTGAAAACCACAAAACGAGGTGGTTCCTGAAAAGGGGGCACCAGGCCCGGTGGGCGGATTTAACCCGGGCTCTGCAAAGCCAGCCAGTACAGAGGTCAGTTTTACTTCCAGGAAAGGGGCCCAGTTTTTTTGGGGGTGTGGGGGATGGCCGGCTGGGCCCCCCAAAATCCCCATCGCGGAGGTTTCCCCGAAAAGGGGCACCGGCAGTCGGGGTGGTTTGAAAAGGAGGGGGGTCTGCAATCTGCCAGCCAAAGATGGGGGGGTCAGTTTAATTCCAGGGAAAAGGCGTAGTATTTGTTTGGGGGCCTGTGGTGGGAGTGGGGCTGGCCCCTGAAAATCCACATACGCAGGAAAGGTTCCCAGATGAAAGGTGGCACCAGTGCAATTGGGGTGGTTTGAAGAGCCCCGTGGTTCCTGCAAAATTCACCAGAAGTGGGCCCCCCTTTTTTAAACCAGGGAAAGGGGCCGTATTTGGTTTGGGGGCCTGTGGCTGGGAGTGGCCCCGGGGCCCTGAAAATCACAATACGCGGATGGGCCCCCAGAAAGGTGGCACCGTGCCAAGGGGGCTGGTTTTGGATAAGGGGGAAATGGCTCCGCAACTGCCCCCAGAAGCGGGGGGGTGATTTTTTTTTGCCAGGGAAAAGGGCCGGGTTTTTTTGGGGGCCCGTGGCTGGGAGTGGCCGTTGGCTCCGAAATCCACGATACGCAGGATGGTTCCCGATGAAAAGGTGGCACCCGGCCCAAATGGCGGGTTTGAAACCAAGTGGTTTTTGCCCCTTGCCAGCCCCGAAAGGGCAGTCAGTTTAATTCCAGGAAAGGGCCCGTTAATTTTTTTTGGGGGCTGTGGCGGGGGTGGGCCGGGGGCCCCTGAAAAAACCCCATACGCGGATGGTTTCCCGAGAAAGGGGGCACCAGTGCCAAGTTGGGCGGTTAGGACCAAAATGGTTTCCCCAATCTGCCCCCGAAGATGGGAAAGTTTTTACCAGGGAAAGGGCGTAGTTTTGTTTGGGGCCGGGCTGGGTGCCGGGTGGCTCCTGAAAATCCAGTACCAGGATTTTCCCAGATGAAAAGGGGGCACCCCCCATCGGGTGGTTTGATAGAGGGGGGGCTCCTGCCCCAAATTCCCCCCGGGGGCGGGTGAGTTTTTTGTTTGCCGGGAAAGGGCCGTGGGAGTGTTTGGGGCCGGGGTGGGAGTGGGCCCTGGCCCTGAAAAACCCCGAAAAGCAGGATGGTTCCAGAGAAAGGGGCACCGTGCCAAGTTGGGGGTTTTAGGGCCCAAATTGTTCCTGCAATCTGCCGCCCGAATGGGCAGGGAAATTTTAATTCCAGGAAAGGGGGGTTTTTTGTTTGGGGGCCCCGGCTGGGAGTGGCCGCTGGCTCCTAAAATCCACGTACCAGGATGGTTTCCCAATGAAAAATGGCACGTGCCAAGTAGGCTGGGTTTGAAGACCAGTGGTCCCGCAATCTGCCCCCAAAAAAGGGGGGGGTTAATTTTTTTCCAGGGGAAAAGGGGCCGTGGTTTGTTTCGGGGGCTTTTTGGGAGTGGCGGCTGGGGTCCTAAAATCCACGATACGAGGATGGTTCCCCAATGAAAGTGGCACCCGTGCCGTGGCGTTTTTTTATAAAGTGGCTCTGCAATTGCCAGCCCGAGATGGGGATGT
>NW_026994884.1:0-5176 GCF_028769735.1 Zonotrichia leucophrys gambelii
GCGTATCGGGGTTTTCAGGAGCCACCGGCCACCCCAGCCACAGGCCCCCGAACACAAACCACGCCCTTTTCCTGGGAAAAAAACCACCCCCCGCTTCTGGGTGGCCGATTCAGAGCCCCTCCCCTATAAACCGGCCCACTGGGACGGGGCCCCCTTTTATCTGGGAACCACCTGGTATCGTGGTTTTCAGGAGCCACCGGGGCCCCTCCCAGCCACAGGGCCCCCCAAAACAAACCACGCCCTTTCCCCTGCAAAAAAACTCACCCCCCCCCTTTTGGGGTGGGAGATTTGCAGGAGCCCTTGACTCTCCCAAAACCCGCCTACCCACTGGGGCCATTTTACTGGGAACCATCCTGCGATTTTGGATTTTCGGAGCAAACCGGCCACTCCCCGCCACAGGGCCCCAAACAAATACACGGCCCTTTTCCCTGGAATTAAAACAGACCTCCCATCTTCTGGCTGGGGATTTCGGAGCCACTTGGGACTAACAAACCAGCCTGACTTGGGACTGCTGCCACTATTCTCTGGGGAACCTCCTGCGTATGTGGATTTTCAGGAGCCAGCCGGCCCCCTCCCAGCCACAGGCCCCCAAAAATACACTACGGCCCCTTTTCCCCGGGAATTAAAACGACGCCCACTTCTGGTTTGGGGATTGCAGGAACCCTTGGCTCTCCAAAAAAACCCAAGGCACGTGCCACCCTTTTTCTGGGAGCCCTCCTGCGACGTGGGGTTTTCAGGAGCCAGCCGGGCCCCTCCCAGCCCCCGGTCCCCAAAACAAAACACGGCCTTTTCCCCGGAAAAAACTTACCTCCCCATCCTGGGGCAGATTGCAGGGCCACTTGCTCTATCAAAACCCGCCCCTGGCACGGTGCCACCCTTTTTCTGGGAACCATCCTGGTATCGTGGATTTTCAGAGCCAGCCCCCCCCCCTTTCCCACCACAGGCCCCCAAAACAAATATACGGCCCTTTTCCCTGGAAGTAAAACTGACCTGCCCCATCTTTTGGTGGCAGATTGCAGGACCACTTGCCCCATCAAAAAACCCACTGCACTGGTCCCCTTTTATCTGGGAACCATCCTGCGTTCGGGATTTTTAGGGGCCACCGGCCACTAGCCCGCCCCCAAAAACAAACCACGGGCCCTTTTCCCCGGGAAAAAAACTCACCCGCCCCCTTCTGGTGGCAGATTGAGGGGCCACTTCCCTCTATCAAACCACCCGACTTGGCCGGTGCCACCTTTTTATCTGGGAAATCCGGTATCTGGGGTTTTAGGACCAGCCGGGCCCCCCCACCACAGGCCCCCAACCAAAACGGCCCTTTTCCGGAAGAAAACGCCGCCCCCCCTGGCTGGAATTGAGGAGCCACTTTTATAAACCCCCATGGCACGGTGCCCCCTTTTATCTTGAAACCCTCCTGCGACGTGATTTTCAGGGGCCAGCCGGCCATCCCCGCCCCGCCCCCCAAAAAAAAACCAGGGCCCCTTTTTCCCTGGAAAAAACCTGCCCCCGTTCCCGGCTGGGAGATTGCAGGAGCCACTTCCCTATCAAACCAGCCCGACCGCACTGGTGCCCCCTTCCTGGGGGAAACCCTCCTCTATGTGGATTTTCAGGAGCCACCGCCACTCCCACCAAGGCCCCCCAAACAAAACACGGCCCTTTTTCCCCGGAAAAAACTACCGCCCTTTCCCGGCTTTGCAAAATTCCCCGGAGGGACTTGGGCCCCCTTTATTGGGGGCCATCCCGACTTTTTGGCCCCCGGGTTTTCCCCCCCCCCCCCCCACCCCCCCCAAAAAACCCCCCCCCCCCGTTTTGGGGGGGGGACCACCCCCACAAAAGGGGGGGCCCCCCTTTTTGGGACCAACCCTATGGGATTTTTAGGGCCCCCGCCACCCCAGCCACAGGGCCCCAAAAAAACTACGGCCCTTTTTCCCCGGGTAAAACGACCGCCCATCCTGGTGGCAATTGCAACCACTTGGTTTCAAACCCCCTTGGCAGGTGCCACCTTTAAACGGGGAAACCCTCCTTTCGTATCGTGGATTTTCGGAACCAGCCCCACCCGCCAAGGCCCCCAAACAAACCAGGCCCTTTTCCCTGGAAGAAAACTACCGCCCCTTCTGGTGGCAGATTGCAGGACCATTCCCCCTTCAAAACCGCCCCTCGGCATGGGGCCACCTTTCATCTGGGAACCATCCGCGTATCGGGATTTTCAGGGCCAGCCGGCCCCTCCCGCCACAGGCCCCCGAAAACAACCCGCCTTTTTTCCCCGCAAACAAAAAACCCCCCGCCCCGCTTCGGCTGGCAGATTGCAGGAGCCACTTCCCCCTTCCAAAACCCGACTCGGAATGGGCCAAACCCTTTTATCTGGGAACCATCCTGGTATGGGATTTTCAGGGGCCAGCCGGCCCTTCCCAGCCACAGGCCCCAAACAAACCGGCCCCCTTTTCCCCGGAAAAAACAAAACCCCCCCTTTTGGCGGCAATTTTCAGGAGGGCCCTTTATATCAACCGCCACTTGGCACTGGGCCACCCTTTATCTGGGAACCATCCTGCGATCGTGGGGTTTTCAGAGCCAGCCGGCCATCCCAGCCACAGGCCCCCAAAAAAACCACGGGCCCTTTTTCCCGGAAAAAAACACCCCCCCATTTTGGCTGGCAGATTGCAGAACACTTGCTCTTCAAAACCCCACTTGGACTGGTGCCCCCCTTTCACTGGGGGCCCCCTGCTATCGGGATTTTTCAGGAGCCACCGGCCCTCCCCCGCCACAGGCCCCAAAAAAAACACCCCTTTTCCCCCCGGAAAAAAACACCGCCCTTCGGTGGAGATTGCGGCCACTTATCCCCTATCAAACCCCCCATCGCCTGGGCCACCTTTTATCTGGGAACCATCCGCGTATCGTGGATTTTTTTGGGGCCACCCGGGCCCCCCCACCCCGCCCCCAAACACAAACCCACGGGCCCCTTTTTTCCCGGAAAAAACTACCCGCCCCCTTTTGGGTGGGAATTAGGAGCCACTTGTAAAACCCCCGATTGGCACGGTGCCAACCTTTTATCGGGGCCATCCTGCGACTGGATTTTTCAGGACCAGGGCCACTCCCAGCCACAGGCCCCCCAACAAACCACGGCCCTTTTCCCGGAAAAAAACCCAAACCGCCCCCTTCTGGTGGAGATTTCAGGGCCACTTCTCTTAAACCAGCCCCCCTCCACTGGTGCCCATTTATCTGGGAAACCATCCGCGTAGTGGGTTTTCAGAGCCACCGGGCCCCCCCCCTCCCACCACAGGCCCCAAAAAAAAAAAAAAGGCCCTTTTTGGAAACAAAACTACCCCCCCTTTTCCCCGGAATTCAGGGGCCCCCTTCCCCTTTCAAACCACCCCGGGCTGGCACTTGTCCACTTTTACTGGGAACCTCCTGGTATCGTGGATTTTCAGGGGCCACCGGCCACTCCCAGCCAAGGCCCCCCAAAAAAACCACGGCCCCTTTCCTGGAAAAAAACAACCCCCCCTTTTGGCTGGCAGATTTTCAGGACCACTTTCTCTTAAACCCGCCCCACTTGGGACTGGTGCCACCTTTCATCTGGGGGCCTCCTGCGTATGTGGTTTTCAGGAGCCACCGGCCCCTCCCACCACAGGCCCCAAAAAAATACAAAGGCCTTTTCCCCCGGGAATAAAACGACCTCCCTCTTTGGTTTGGGAGATTTCGGAGCCACTTGCCCATTTAAAAAACCCACTGGCACTGTGCCACCTTCATCGGGGAAACCCCCTGCTATCGGGATTTTCAGGACCCGCCGGCCACTCCCGCCACAGCCCCCAACCAAAAAACGGCCCTTTTTCCCCGAAAAAAACCACCCGCCCCCTTCTGGTGGCAGATTCAGGGGCCACTTCCCCTTAACCGCCCGAGGCAGGGCCACCCTTTTATCTGGAACCATCCTCGTATCGTGGGTTTTTAGGGGCCCCAAACCGCCCCTCCCAGCCACCGCCCCCCCAAAAACAAACTCGGACCTTTTCCCTACAAACAAAACTTAAAAAACCCCCTTCTGGGGGGATTGCAGGGGCCATTTCCTCTACAAACCACCCAAATTTTGGGACTGGGGCCACCCTTTACTGGGGGCCATCCTGCTATCTGGGTTTTCAGGGCCAGCCGGGCCCCTCCCCCACAGGCCCCCAAACAAAACACGGGCCCTTTTTCCCCGGAAAAAACTCCGCCCACTTCGGTGGGATTGCAGAGCCACTTCCTCTTCAAACCCCCATCGGGCCCGGGCCACCTTTCACTGGGGAAACCAACCTGGGATCGGGGATTTTCAGGAGCCAGCCGCCCCCCCGCCACAGGCCCCCAACACAAACACGGCCCTTTTTTCCCCGGAAAAAAATACCCCCCCATCCTGGCTGGGGAAATTGAGGAGCCACTTTTACAAAACCCCCAGCACTGGTGCCACCTTTTACTGGGAACCATCTGGATCGTGGGTTTTCAGGGGCCGCCCCCACTCCCACCACAGGCCCCCAAACAAAACACGGCCCTTTTTTTCCCGGGAAAAAAACGACCTGCCCTCAACCCCGGCTGGCAATTGAGAGCCACTTGTTTCAAAACCCCAAAAAGGCAAATGGTGCCCCCTTTTTTCTGGGAACCATCCGCGATCGTGGATTTCAGGAGCCACCGGCCACTCCCAGCCACACCCCCCCAAAAAACCACGGCCCTTTTCCCCCGGAAAAAACTACCCCCCGTTCGGCTGGCGATTGCAGGACCCTTCCCTTCAAACCACCCGACCGGCACTGGTGCCACCTTTTATCTGGGAACCATCCGCGAGTGGATTTTCAGGGCCGCCGCCACTCCCAGCCACAGGCCCCCCAACAAAACCACGCCCTTTTCCCTGGAAAAAAAAACCAAACCCGCCCCTTCGGGTGGGAGATTGCAGGGCCCCTTTATATCAAACCCGCCCCACTGGACTGGTGCCACTTTCATCGGGGAACCATCCTCGTACGTGATTTTTAGGAGCCACCGGGCCCCTCCCAGCCCCGGCCCCCAAACAACCACCCCCCCTTTTCCCTGGGAAAAAAAAAACCCCCCCCCTTCTGGCGCAGATTGCAGGAACCACTTTTCCTTCAAAACCCGCCCAAATTGGCACTGGGTGCCACCTTTCATTGGGGCCATCCGCTATCGTGGATTTCAGGGAACCCCCCCCCGCCAC
>NW_026994885.1:0-5173 GCF_028769735.1 Zonotrichia leucophrys gambelii
CCTTCTCAACCATCACTGGTCCCTTTCAACGGGGAACACCCGCATCGGATTTTCGGAGACACTCCGCCACGGGCAATCGGCCCTTCCATAAACACGCCATGCACTGGCCCTTGGGGCCATTGATTCAAACCGCCCACCCGGGCACCCCCGAACACCCACGGGTTTTCCCGCCCAAATAACACGCCCCCCAACAGGCCTTCCCCAACAAACCACCGAGGGCCCCCCTCCGCCTTCTGCTGGGATTTCAGGAGCCACGGCCATCCCAGCCCCAGGCGCCCCCGAACAAACACGGCCTTCCTGTAGAACCACCCGCCTCCCGTCTGGCAGGCAGATGCAAGAGCCCTTGCCCTATCAAACCACCGACCTCGCACTGGTGCACTATTGGGAACCATCCTGTATCGTGATTTTCGGAGCCAGCGGCCACTCCCAGACAGCCCCGAAAAAAACTACGGCCCTTTCCGGAATTAAGAGACCTGCCCTCATCTGGCTGGCATTCGGAGAAACTTCCTCTTCAATCCAGCCCATCGGCACTGGTGCCCCTTCATCTGGCACCATCCTGTGTCCGTGGATTTTCAGGAGCAGCCGGCACTCCCAGCCACGGCCACCGAACACAAACCACGGCCTATTCCCTGCAAAAAAACCACCCGCTTCTGCTGGCAGATTGCAGGAGCCATTGCCTCTATCAAACCAGCCCGATGGCACGGTGCCACCTTGGCTGGGAGCCATCGCGTATTGTGGATTCAGGGCCAGCCGCACTCCAGCCACAAGTCCCCAAAAAACCTACGGCCCTTTTCCGGAAGTAAAACGACCTGCCCATCTCTGGCTGGCACATTGCAGCAGCCACTTGAATATCAAACCAGCCCAACTCGGTACTGGTGCCACCTCTGGGAACATCCTGCGTATCTGGATTTTCAGGAGCCAGCCGGCCACTCCGCCACGGCCCCCGAAACAAAACCGCCGCTTTCCTGGCAATAGAAACTCACCCGCCCTCTGCTGGCAGATTGCAGACCCTTGCCTCTTCAACCGCCACTGGCACTGGTGCCACCTTTCATCTGGGAACCATCCTGCATCGTGGATTTTCAGGAGCCAGCGCCACTCCCAGCCAGGCCCCAACAAATACCGGCCACTTTCCCTGAGTAAAACTGACTGCCATCTCTGGCTGGCAATTGCAGGAACCACTGCCTCCTCAAACCAGCCCACTTGGCATGTGCCACATTTCATCTGGGAACCTCCTGCTATCGGGATTTCAGGAGCCACCGCACCCCAGCCACAGGCCCACGACACAACACGCCCTTTTCCTGGCAAAAAACTCACCGCCCGCTTCTGGCTGGCAGATTGCAGGAGCCCTTCCCTATCAAACCAGCCCGACTCGGTATGGTGCCACTTATTGGGACCACCTGCGTATTGTGGATTTTCAGAACCACCGGCCACTCCCAGCCACAGCCCAAACAACACGGCCCTTTCCCTGGCAAGAACGCACCCCCCTTGGCGCCATTGCAGGACATTCCCTTATAAACCAGCCCGACTCGGCACTGGTGCCACCTTGTCTGGGAGCCATCCGCGTATGTGGATTTCAGGGCCAGCCGGCCACTCCCAGCACAACCCCACAAAATACACGGCCTTTTCCTGGAATAAACTACCAGCCCATCTGGCTGCACATTGCAGGCACCTATATCAAACCGCCCACTTGGCACTGGTGCCACCTTTCATCTGAACCACCTGCGTATCGTGGATTTTCAGGAGCCAGCCGGCTACTCCCCACAGGCCCCTCGACCAAACACGGCCCTTTCCCTGGACAAAAAAACCACGCCCCTTCTGGCTGGCAGATTGCAGGGCCCTTGCCTTAAGACACCGCTCTTACACTGGTGCCACCCTATCTGGGAACCATCCGCGTATGTGGATTTTCAGGCCAGCCGGCCACTCCAGCCACAGGCCCCAAACAAACTAGGCCCTTTTCCCTGGAAGTAAACTGGACTGCCCTCTCTGGCTGCAGATTGCAGGAGCCACTTGCCTCTATCAACCAGCCCACTCGGCACTGGTGCCACCTTTCATCTGGGAACCATCCTGCGTATCGTGGATTTTCGACCAGCCGGCCAATCCCAGCCACTGCCCCGAACACAAACACGGCCCTTTCCCTGGAAGAAATGACCCCCCATCTGCCTGGCGAATTGCAGGAGCCACTTCCTCTATTAACCAGCCCTGCACTGGTGCCACCTTTTCTGGGAACCATCCGCTATCTGGATTTTCCGAGCCAGCGGCCACTCCCAGCCATAAGCCCCCAAACAAACTCGGCCTTTTCCTGGATAAAACTACCTGCCCACTGGCATGGCATTGCAGAGACCATCCTCTAATCCGCGACTTGGCCAGGCCCCTTCATGGAACCCCTCGCATCGGGTTTCAGGAGCAGACGCACTCCCGCCACAGCCCCGATACAAACACGGCCTTTTCTGGAAATTCACTGTCCCTCTTCTGGCTGGAATTCGAACATTGGCTCTTCAAGCGCCCTTCCTGGTGCCACCTGCCTGGAAACCCTCCAGCGAGTGGATTTTCCAGGAGCCAGAGCACTCCCACCCAGCCCCAACGAACCACAGGCCTTCCCTGAAAAAATCCCCGCTCACTGGCGCAGATTGGGACCACTTCCTCTTCAAACAGCCGCTTTTTTTTTTTTTTTTTTTTTTTTTTTTTTTTTTTTTTTTTTTTTTTTTTTTTTTTTTTTTTTTTTTTTTTTTTTTTTTTTTTTTTTTTTTTTTTTTTTTTTTTTTTTTTTTTTTTTTTTTTTATTTTTTTTTTTTTTTTTTTTTTTTTTTTTTTTTTTTTTTTTTTTTTTTTTTTTTTTTTTTTTTTTTTTTTTTTTTTTTTTTTTTTTTTTTTTTTTTTTTTTTTTTTTTTTTTTTTTTTTTTTTTTTTTTTTTTTTTTTTTTTTTTTTTTTTTTTTTTTTTTTTTTTTTTTTTTTTTTTTTTTTTTTTTGGGGGGGGGGGGGGGGGGGGGGGGGGGGGGGGGGGGGGGGGGGGGGGGGGGGGGGGGGGGGGGGGGGGGGGGGGGGGGGGGGGGGGGGGGGGGGGGGGGGGGGGGGGGGGGGGGGGGGGGGGGGGGGGGGGGGGGGGGGGGGGGGGGGGGGGGGGGGGGGGGGGGGGGGGGGGGGGGGGGGGGGGGGGGGGGGGGGGGGGGGGGGGGGGGGGGGGGGGGGGGGGGGGGGGGGGGGGGGGGGGGGGGGGGGGGGGGGGGGGGGGGGGGGGGGGGGGCCCCCCCCCCCCCCCCCCCCCCCCCCCCCCCCCCCCCCCCCCCCCCCCCCCCCCCCCCCCCCCCCCCCCCCCCCCCCCCCCCCCCCCCCCCCCCCCCCCCCCCCCCCCCCCCCCCCCCCCCCCCCCCCCCCCCCCCCCCCCCCCCCCCCCCCCCCCCCCCCCCCCCCCCCCCCCCCCCGGGGCCCCCAAAAAAGTACTAGCCCTTTTCCCCGGAAGTAAAACTGACCGCCCAAACATCTGGCTGGCAATTGCAGCACCCCTTCTAATATCAAACCGCCCAACTCGGTATGGTGCCACCTTTTATCTGGGAACCCCTCCGCGTATCTGGATTTTCAGGACCAGCCCGGGGGCTCCCAGCCCCCAGGCCCCCAAAAACAAACCAAAGGCCCTTTTCCCCGGCAAAGAAAAAATCACCCGCCCCGCCCTTTTGGCTGGCAATTGCAGGAGCCATTGCCCCTATCAAACCCGCCCGACTCGGCACAGGTTTCCACCTTTCATCGGGGAAAACCCCCCCCGGTATCCCTGGATTTTCAGGAGCCCCCCCCGGGCCCCTCCCAGACACAGGCCCCCGAACACAAACCACGGCCCTTTTTCCCCGGCAAAAAAAAATCACCCGCCCCCTTCTGGCTGGGAGATTGCAGGAAAAACTTGCCTCCCCCAAACCAGCCCGACTCGACACTGGTGCCACCTTTTATCTGGGAACCATCCTGCGTATCGTGGGTTTTTTCAGGAGCCAGCCCGGCCACTCCCAGCCACAGTCCCCAAACAAATCACGGCCCTTTTCCCTGGAATTAAAACTGACCTGCCCTCATCTGGCGGGAGATTGCAGGAGCCACTTCCTCTATCAAACCACCCACTTGCACTGGGGCCACCTTTCATCTGGGAACCATCCTGCGTATCGTGGATTTTCAGGAGCCAGCCGGCCACTCCCAGCCCCCAGGCCCCGAACAAAACCACGGCCCTTTTCCCCGGAAGTAAAACGACCTGCCCGTCTCTGGCTGGCAGATTGCAGGAGCCACTTGCCTCTTTAAACCGCCCACTTGGCACTGGTGCCACCTTTCATCTGGGAACCATCCTGCTATCGTGGATTTTCAGGAGCCAGCCGGCCACCCCAGCCACAGGCCCCCGAACCAAACCCACGCCCTTTTTCCCCCGGAAAAAAACCACCGCCCCCCTCGGCTGGCGATTGCAGGAGACTTCCTCTATCAACCAGCCCAAAAGGACGGTCCACCTTTATCTGGGAACCATCCGCGTACGTGGGTTTCAGGAGCCCCGGCCACTCCCCCCACAGGGCCCCCAAAAAAACCACGGGCCCTTTCCTGAAAAAAACACCTCCCTTCTGGTGGCCAAATTTCAGAGCCACTTGTTATCAAACCACCCGACTTGCACTGGTGCCACCTTTCAAAGGGAACCACCGTATGTGGGGTTTTTAAGGGGCCCGCCGGGCCACCCCAAAACCACAGCCCCCAAAAAACCACGGCCCTTTTTTCCCGGGAAAAAAAAACCGCCCCCTTCTGGGTGGCAGATTGCAGGGGAAAAATTCCTCTATCAAACCAGCCCACTTGGCACTGGTGCCACCTTTCATCTGGGAACCATCCCGGTATCGTGGATTTTCAGGGCCAGCCGGGCCCCTCCCAGCCCAGCCCCCAACACAAACCACGCCCTTTTCCGGAAAAAAACTACCCCCCCATTGGTGGAATTGCAGGGCACTTCCTCTACAACCAGCCCCACTTTGGACTGGGCCACCTTTTCTGGAACCAACCGCTATTTGGGGTTTTCAGGGGCCCGCCGCCCTCCCAGCCACAGGCCCCCAAAAAAACAGGCCCTTTTCCCCGAAGAAAACTACCGCCCCTCTGGCTGGCAATTTCGGAGCCCCTTCCCTTTCAAACCCGCCCACGGACGGTGCCACCTTTTTCTGGGGAAACCTCCC
>NW_026994886.1:0-5173 GCF_028769735.1 Zonotrichia leucophrys gambelii
CAAACCAGCCCGACTTGGCACGGTGCCACCTTTCCCGGGAAACCACCTGCTATCGTGGATTTTCAGGACCCACCGGGCCCCTCCCCGCCACAGGCCCCCAACACAAAACCCGGCCCTTTCCCCGGCAAACAAAAAACCCCCCCCTTCTGGGTTGGCAGATTGAAAAGCCATTCCTCTATCAAAACCCGCCGACTGGCACGGGGCCACCTTTCCCGGGAACCACCGGTATGTGATTTTTGGGCCAGCCGCCACCCCAGCCACGTCCCCAAAAAATCTACGGCCCTTCCCCAATTTAAAAATGACCTGCCCATCATCGGTGGGAATTGCAGGAGCTTTTTTATAAACCGCCACTGGACTGGTCCAAACCTTTTATCTGGGAAACCCTCCTGCTAACGTGATTTTTAGGAGCCAGCCGGCATTTCCCCGCCACGGCCCCCAAACCAAACCACGGCCCCTTTTTTCCCCAAAAAACTTAAACCCCCCCCCTTTGGCGGGAATTGAGGAGCCACTTTCCTCTTCCCAACCAGCCACCGCACTGGGGCCACCTTTCATCTGGGAACCATCCTGCGTATCGTGGATTTTAAGGAGCCAGCCGGCAACCCCCCAGCCACAGGGCCCCCCAAAAACATACCACGGCCCTTTTTCCCCGGCAAAAAAAAAACCCCCCACCCCCCCCCCCCGTTTCGGCTGGCACAATTTCAGTGGCCACTTTCCCCCCATCAAACCAGACCGACTTGGAGTGTTGGGCCCCTTTTATCTGGGAACCAAACCTGCGAAACGTGGATTTTCAGGAGGAAACCCCGGGCCCCTCCCAGGCCAAAAGGTCCACAACAAAAACTAATTCCCTAATTTCCCCGTAAGAAAAAAAAGACCCCCCCGTCATCTTTGGCCCGGCAGATTGGGGGGAGCCACTTGCCCTATCAAACCAGCCCCACTTGGCACTGGTGGCCCCCTTGGGGGTTTGGGGAAAAAAACCTGGTAACGGGATTTTCAGGAGCCAGCCGGCCAAAATCCCCGCCCACAGCCCCCGAACACAAACCATGGGAAATTTTCCCCCGGAATAAAAACTGACCTGCGCATCACTGGCTGGCACATTGCAGCAAAACCAAATTTGTAAATAAAAACCTGCCCAACTTTTAACTGGTGCCACCTTTTATTGGGAACCATCCATGCGTATCGGGATTTTCAGACCCGCCGGGCCCCTCCCAGCCACAGGCCCCCCGGGAAAAAAAAACCATGGGCCTTTTCCCCCCGGGGAAACAAAACTCACCCCCCCCCTTCTGGCTGGCAGAATTTCAGGAGCCCTTCCCCCTTTTCAAAACCCGCCTGACACGGGACTGGTGCCACCTTTTTATCAGGGAACAATCCCTTTATCGTGGATTTTTAGGAGCCAGCGGGCCCCCTCCCCGCCTCAGGGCCCCAAACACAAACTACGGCCCCCTTTTCCCCGGAATGAAAAATGACCTGCCCCTCTTCTGGCTGGCAGATTGCAGGGAAACCCCTTGGCCTCCCCAAACCACCCGACTTGGGACTTTGGGGCCACCATGGGTTTTGGGGCCATCCACGTATTGTTGGGTTTTTTGGGGCCAGCCGGCCACTCCCAGCCACAAGTCCCCAAAAAAAATCAAAGGGCCCTTTTCCCCGGAAGTAAAACGACCGCCCTCATCTGGCTGGGAGATTGCAGGAGCCATTGCCCCTATCAACCAGCCCCACCGGCACTGGTGCCACCTTCATCTGGAACCACCTGCTACGTGGATTTTTAAAGGGGCCACCGCAACTCCGCCCCCAGGCCCCCGAACACAAACCACGGCCCTTTTCCCTGAAAACAAAACTCACCCGCCCCGCTTCTGGCTGGCACATTGCATGGCCACTTCCCCTACAAACCAGCCCACTTGGGACTGGTCCACCTTTCATCTGGGAAAACCCTCCTGCGTACGTGGATTTTCAGGAGCCGCCGGGCCCTCCCACCCCAGGTCCACAAAAACAAACACGGCCCATTCCCCGGGAAAAAAAACTGACCTCCCGTCATCGCTGGCAGATTGCCGGAGCCACTTTCCTCTATCAAACCCGCCCGACTTGGGACGGTGCCCCTTGGGGCCGGAACCACCTGCTACGTGGATTTTCAGGAGCCAGACGGCCACTCCCACCACCGGCCCCCCCCAAACACAAACCCCGGGACTTTTTCCCTGCAAACAAAACTTTAAACCCCCCCCCTTCTGGGTGGCAGATTGCAGGGCCACTGCCTCTATCAAACCAGCCTGACTCAGCACTGGGGCACCCTTTTATCGGGGAAACCCTCCCGCGTACGTGGATTTTTAGAGGCAGGCGGCCACCCCCCACAGGTCCCCAAGAAATACTAGGGCCCCTTTTCCCCCGGAATTAAAACTGACCGCCATCTCGGCGGGAGATGCAGGAGCCACTTGCCCCTATCAAAACCCGCCCCACATGGCACTGGGGCCACCCTTCATCTGGGACCACCTGCATCGTGGGTTTTTAGGAGCCAGCCGCCACTCCCAGCCACAGGCCCCCCAAAACCAAACTACGCCCTTTTCCCTGAAGTAAAACAGACCTGCCCGTCACTCCTGCAGATTGCAGGAGCCTCTTCCTCTATAAACCCGCTCGACTCGGCACTGGGGGACCTTCACGGGAACCATCCTGCATATCGTGGATTTTCAGGACCACCGGCACCCCAGCCCAGGGCCCCCAAACACAAAACCCCGCCCTTTTTCCCTGGCAAACAAAACTTTAAACCCCCCCGCCTGGGTGGCACATTGCATGGCCACTTTCCCCCTACAAAACCACCCGACTTGGCACTGGGCCACATTTCATCTGGGAACCATCCGCATACGTGGTTTTCAGGAGCCCCCCGGCCCTCCCCAAACCCCAGGGCCACAAACACAAACTACGCCCCCATTCCCCGGAAGAAAACTGACCTGCCCGTCTCTGGCTGGGAATTGCCGGGGCCCCTTGCCCCATCAAACCACCCACTTGCACTGGTGCCACCCTTGGTCTGGGAACCACCCCGATCGTGGATTTTCAGGAGCCAGCCGCCACTCCCAGCCACAGGCCCCCGAACACAAACCAGGCCTTTCCCTGGCAAACAAAAATCACCCTCCCCCCTTCTGGTTGGCAGATTGCAGTACCACTTCACCTATCAACCCCTGCTCGCACTGGTCCACCTTTCACTGGGAACCATCCGTGTACGTGGGTTTTCAGGAGCCACCCGGGCCCTCCCCCCACAGGTCCCCAAAAAAATAAATACGGCCTTTTCCCGGAATTAAAACTGACCTGCCCATCATCTGGGTGGGAGATTGCAGGGGGAACTTGCCCCTATGAACCAGCTCGACCGGCACTGGGCCCCCTTTCATCTGGGGAACCCTCCTCATAAATGGGTTTCAGGGGCCCCGGCCACTCCCCGCCACAGGCCCCCCAAAAACAAACCCGGGCCCTTTTCCCCGGCAAACAAAACTTAAACCCCCCCCTTTTGGGGCAGATTTCAGGACCCCTTGCCCCTATCAAACCAGCCTACTCAGCACGGGGCCACCTTTTATTGGGAACCACCGCGTATCGTGGGTTTTCAGGAGGCAGGGGCCACTCCCAGCCAAAAGGGCCCCAAACAAATACACGGCCCTTTTCCCCGAATTAAAACTGACCTGCCCATCATCGGCTGGGAATTGCAGAGCCATTTTCCTCTATCAATCCAGCCCGACTTGGGACTGGTGCCACATTCACTGGGCCATCCCCTATCGTGGGTTTTTAGGAGCCGCCGGGCCCCCCCAGCCACAGGCCCCAACACAAAACCCGGGCCCTTTCCCGGGAAACAAACTTTAAACCCCCCCGCTTTGGCTGGCAGATTTTGCAGGAGCCAATTTCCCCCTATCAACCACCCGACTTGGCTTTGTGCCACCTTTTGGTCTGGGAGCCATCCACTATTTTGGATTTTCAGGGGGCCCGCCGGGCCCCTCCCAGCCACAAGTCCCCAAAAAAAATCTAGGGGCCCTTTTCCCTGAAGTAAAACTGACCTGCACATACTGGCTGGCACATTGCAGAGCCACTTGGTAAAATTTAAACCTCCCAACTTGGGAAATGGGGCCCCTTTTACTGGAACCATCCTGCATCGTGGATTTTTCAGAGCCAGCCGGCCACTCCCACCCCAGGGCCCCCAAAAACAAACAAAGCCCTTTTCCCGGAATTAAAACTGACCTGCCCTCATCGGGTGCAGATTGCAGGGGCCCTTGCCTCTATAAACCCCCGACTTGGGAGTGTTGGCACCTTCATCTGGGAACCATCCTGCGTTCGTGGATTTTCAGGAGGCACCGCCCCCCACCACAGGGCCACAAACCAAACACGGCCCATTCCCTGTAAGAAAAAGTGACCTGCCCCTCATCTGGGGTGGCAGATTGCAGGGCCACTGCCTCTACAAACCACCCACTTGGCACTGCGCCACCTTGGGGCTGGGAACCATTGCGTATCGTGGTTTTCAGAGCCAGCCGGCCACTCCCAGCCAAGGCCCCCCAACACAAACCTTGGGGCCTTTCCCCGGAAATAAAAATGGGCCTCGCACATCGGCGGGACATTCAGCACCACTTTTAATACAAACCGCCCCAAATTGGAACGGGGCCACCTTTCATCTGGGGAAACCCCCTCGTTCGTGGATTTTTAGGGGCCACCGCCACCCCCGCCCCAGGCCCCCCCAACACAAAACCCTGGACCTTTTCCCCGGGAAAAAAAAACTCCCCCACCCCACCTGTGGCAGAATGCAGTACCATTCCCTTTATCAAACCAGCCTACCGGCACGGGGCCACCTTCATCTGGAACCATCCTGGACGGGATTTTCAGAGCAGCCGCTCCTCCCAGCCACAAGTCCCAAAGAAATACAAAGGCCCTTTCCCCGAATAAAAACTGACCTCCCCCTCATCTGGGGCAGATTGCAGGAGCCTCTTCCTCTATCAACCCCTCGACCCACTGGGCCCTTCATCTGGGAAACCTCCCGCATACGGGATTTTCAGAGCCAGCCGCCCCTCCAGCCCCAGGCCCCCAAACACAAGCCCCGGCCCTTTTCCCTGGGAAAAAAAACTTAACCCCCCCCCTTCGTGCAAAATTGCAGGAGCCACTTCCCTTTACAAACCAGCCCGACTTTGGGTCTGGTGCCACCATGGGGCTGGGACCCTCC
>NW_026994887.1:0-5170 GCF_028769735.1 Zonotrichia leucophrys gambelii
ACTACCGCCCGCTTCTGGCCAGATGCAGGACCACTTCCTCAATCAAACCACCTGCCGCACTGGTGCCACCTTGCTCTGGGACCATCGCTAATTGTGATTTCAGGGCCAGCCGGCCACTCCCACACAGCCCCAACATAATTATAGGCCCTTTCCCTGGAATCAAAACGACCTCCATCCACCGCTGGCGAATTGCAACAGCCACCTGGTCATACAAACTGCCCACTGGCACTGGTTGCCACCTTTATCTGGGAAACCATCCGATTGCTGGGATTTTCAGGAACCACCGGCACTCCCAGGCCACAGGCCCCCGAACACAAACACGGCCCTTTTCCCTGGCAAAAAACTACCTGCCCTATCTGGCTGCGATTGCAGGGCACTTGCTCTATCAAACCAGCCCGACTGGCACTGGTGCCACCTTTCATCTGGGACCATCCTGCGTATGTGGATTTTCAGGAGCCAGCGGCCACTCCCAGCCAAGGCCCCCAAACAACACGGCCCTTTCCCTGGAATAAAACACTCCCCCCCGTTCTGGCTGGCAAATTGCAGAACCACTTGCCGTTCAAACCAGTCCGACTTGGCACTTGGTGCCCCTTGGGTCTGGGACATCCAGCGTATTGTGATTTTCAGGGGCCCTGCCGGCCAGTCCAGCCACAGCCCCAACAATCACGGCCCTTTTCCTGGCAATGTAAAACGAACTGCCCTCTCTGGGCACTTCGAGCCACTGCATCTCTGAAACAGCACTGGCACTGTGCCTACTTTCACTGGAACCATCTGCGTATCGTCGGAATTTCAGAGCCAGCGGCCCATCCCGCCACAGTCCCAAACCATACGACGGCCCTTTCCCGAATTAAAACTACCGCCCCATCTGGCTGGGACAATTGCAGGACCATTCCTCTATCAAACGCCCACTGGCCACTGGTGCCACCTTTCATCTGGAACCATCCTGCTATCGTGGATTTTCAGGAGCCAGCCGGCCACTCCAGCCACAGGCCCCCAACAAACACGGCCCTTTTCCCTGGAATAAAACGACCTGCCTCTCTGTGGCAGATTGCAGGAGCCACTTGCACATCAAACCAGCCACTGGCACTTTGCCACTTACATCTGGAACCATCCTGCGTTCGTGGATTTTCAGAGCCACTGCCACTCAACCACCCACGACCACAATCCACGGCACTTTCCTGGACGAAAACTACCCGCCCCCTCTGGCCGCAATTGCAAGCCTTCCCTGCAAACAAGCCCGACTCGCACGGTGCCACTTTCATTGGGAGCCATCTGCTATCGTGATTTTCAGGAGCCAGCCGGCCACTCCGCCACAGGCCCCTAACCAACCGGCCTTTTCCCTGGCAATCAAAACTCACGCCCGCTTGGCTGCGATTGAGACCATATCCTCTATCAAACCATCCCGACTGGCACTTGGCACCACTTGTCTGTAAACCATCCAGCGTATGTGGATTTTCACGGGAACCATCCTGCCACGCACAGCCCCAAAACTCGGGCCAGCCGCACTCCCGCCACAGCCCCGAACAAAACCACGGCCCTTTTCCCTGGAATAAAACTGACCTGCCCTCTCTGGCTGGCAGATTGCAGGAGCCACTTGCTCTATCAACCAGCCCGACTTGGCATGTGCCACTTTCATCTGGGAACCATCCTGCGTATCGTGGATTTTCAGGAGCCAGCCGGCCACTCCCAGCCACAGGCCCCGAACACAAACACGGCCCTTTTCCCTGGCAAAGAAACTCACCGCCCGCTTCTGGCTGGCAGATTGCAGGAGCACTTGCCTCTATCAAACCAGCCCGACTCGGCACTGTGCCACCTTTCATCTGGGACCATCCTGCGTATCGTGGATTTTCAGGAGCCAGCCGGCCACTCCCAGCCACAGGCCCCAACACAAACTACGGCCCTTTCCCTGGAATAAAACTGACCTGCCCATCATCTGGCTGGCAGATTGCAGAGACACTTCTCTATCAAACCAGCCCGACTCGGCACTGGTGCACCTTTCATCTGGACCATCCTGCGTATCGTGGATTTTCAGGAGCCAGCCGGCCACTCCAGCCACAGGCCCCGAACACAAACACGGCCCTTTTCCTGGAAAAAACTACCGCCCGCTCTGGCTGGCAGATTGCAGGACCACTTGCCTCTATCAACCAGCCGACTCGGCACTGGTGCCACCTTTCTGGGACCATCCGCGTATTGTGGATTTTCAGGGCCGCGGCCACTCCCAGCCACAGGCCCCAAAAAAATCTACGGCCCTTTTCCTGGAATAAAACTGACCTGCCCTCATCTGGCTGGCAGATTGCAGGAGCCACTTCCTCTATCAAACCAGCCCGACTTGGCACTGTGCCACCTTTATCTGGGACCATCCAGCGTATCGTGGATTTTCAGGAGCCACCGGGCCCCTCCAGCCACAGGCCCCCGAAACAAACCACGGCCCTTTTCCCTGGCAAAAAACTACCGCCCCGTTCTGGCTGGCAGATTGCAGCAGCCACTTGCCTCTATCAAACCAGCCCGACTCGGCACTGGTGCCACCTTTCATCTGGGAACCATCCTGCGTATCGTGGATTTTCAGGAGCCAGCCGGCCACTCCCAGCCACAGGCCCCCAAACAAATACGGCCCTTTTCCCTGGAATAAAACTGACCTGCCCCGCTCTGGCTGGCAGATTGCAGGAGCCACTTGCCTCTATCAAACCAGCCGACTTGGCACTGGTGCCCCTTGGTCTGGGAGCCATCCAGCGTATTGTGGATTTTCAGGGCCTGCCGGCCACTCCCAGCCACAGCTCCCAAAAACAATCTACGGCCCTTTTCCTGGAAGTAAAACTGACCTGCCATCTCTGGCTGGCACATTGCAGAAGCCACTTGCCTCTATCAAACCAGCCTGACTCGGCACTGCTGCCACCTTTCATCTGGGAACCATCCTGTGTATCGTGGATTTTCAGGAGCCAGCGGCCACTCCCAGCCACAGCCCCCAACACAATACTACGGCCCTTTTCCCTGGAATTAAAACTGACCTGCCCATCATCTGGCTGGCAGATTGCAGGACCCACTTCCTCTATCAAACCAGCCCGACTTGGCACTGGTGCCACCTTTCATCTGGGAACCATCCTGCGTATCGTGGATTTTCAGGAGCCAGCCGGCCACTCCCAGCCACAGGCCCCCAAAAAAATCTACGGCCCTTTTCCCTGGAAGTAAAACTGACCTGCCCATCATCTGGCTGGCACATTGCAGCAGCCACTTCGTAATATCAAACCTGCCCGACTTGGCACTGGTGCCACCTTTCATCTGGGAACCATCCTGCGTATCGTGGATTTTCAGGAGCCAGCCGGCCACTCCCAGCCACAGGCCCCCAACACAACACTGGCCCTTTTCCCTGGAAGTAAAAACTGACCTGCCCGCATCTGGCTGGCAGATTGCAGGAGCCACTTGCCTCTATCAATCCAGCCCGACTGGCACTGTGCCACCTTTCATCTGGACCATCCTGCGTATCGTGGATTTTCAGGAGCCAGCCGGCCACTCCCAGCCACAGGCCCCCAACACAATACAGGCCTTTTCCCTGGAAGTAAAACTGACCTGCCCATCTTCTGCTGGCAGATTGCAGGAGCCACTTGCCTCTATCAATCCAGCCCGACTCGGCACTGGTGCCACCTTTCATCTGGGAACCATCCTGCGTATCGTGGATTTTCAGGAGCCAGCCGGCCACTCTCAGCCACAGGCCCCGAACACAAACCATGGCCCTTTTCCCGGGCAAACAAAACTCACCCGCCCCGTTTCTGGCTGGCAGATTGCAGGAGCCACTTGCCTCTATCAAACCAGCCCGACTCGGCACTGGGGCCACCTTTCATCTGGGAACCATCCTGCGTATCACGGATTTTCAGGAGCCAGCCGGCCACTCCCAGCCACAGGTCCCCAAACAAATACTACGGTCCTTTTCCCTGGATGTAAAATTGACCTGCTCGTCATCTGGCTGGCAGATTGCAGGAGCCACTTCCCTCTATCAATCCAGCCCGACTCGGCACTGGTGCCACCTTTCATCTGGGAACCATCCTGCGTATCGTGGATTTTCAGGAGCCAGCCGGCCACTCCCAGCCACAGGCCCCCAAACACAAACTACGGCCCCTCTCCCTGGCAAAGAAAAGTCACCCGCCCCGCTTCTGGCTGGCAGATTGCAGGAGACACTTCCCTCTATCAAACCAGCCCGACTTGGTACTGGTGCCACCTTTCATCTGGGAACCATCCTGCGTATCGTGGATTTTCAGGAGCCAGGCGGCCACTCCCAGCCACAGGCCCCCGAACACAAACCACGGCCCGTTTCCCTGGCAAACAAAACTTACCCACCCCGCTTCTGGCTGGCAGATTGCAGGAGCCACTTGCCTCTATCAAACCAGCCCGACTTGGCACTGGTGCCACCTTTCATCTGGGAGCCATCCAGCGTATTGTGGATTTTCAGGGGCCTGCCGGCCACTCCCAGCCACAAGTCCCCAAAAAAAATCTACGGCCCTTTTCCCTGGAAGTAAAACTGACCTGCCCATCATCTGGCTGGCACATTGCAGCAGCCACTTGGTAATATAAAACCTGTCCAACTTGGCACTGGTGCCACCTTTCATCTGGGAACCATCCTGCGTATTGTGGATTTTCAGGAGCCAGCCGGCCACTCCCAGCCACAGCCCCCCGAACACAAACCACGGCCCTTTTCCCTGGAAGTAAAACTGACCTGCCCGTCATCTGGCTGGCAGATTGCAGGAGCCACTTGCCTCTATCAATCCAGCCCGTCTTGGCACTGGTGCCACCTTTCATCTGGGAACCATCCTGCGTATCGTGGATTTTCAGGAGCCAGGCGGCCACTCCCAGCCACAGGCCCCCGAACACAAACCACGGCCCTTTCCCTGGCAAAAAAACTACCCCCCGCTTCTGGCTGGCAGATTGCAGGAGCCACTTGCCTCTATCAAACCAGCCCGACTGGCACTGGTGCCACCTTCATCTGGGAACCATCCTGCGTATCGTGGATTTTCAGGGCCAGCGGCCACTCCCAGCCACAGCCCCAAACAAAACTACGGCCTTTCCCTGGAAGTAAAACTGACCTGCCCATCATCTGGCTGGCAGATTGCAGAGCCACTTGGCCTCATATCAAAACCGCCGACTTGGCACTGGTGCCACCTTTCATCTGGAACCATCCTGC
>NW_026994888.1:0-5165 GCF_028769735.1 Zonotrichia leucophrys gambelii
GCCACTCCCAGCCCAGGGGCCCCCGAACACAAACCAAGGCCCCCTTCCCGGGGAAACAAAACTCACCCCCCCCGTTTTTCTGGCAGATTGCAGGACCCCTTCCCCCTTTTTAAACCAAACCCAAATTGGCACCGGGCCACCTTTCATCCCGGGAACCATTCCCGCGGGCCTGGTTTTCAGGGCCGCCCGGGCCCCTCCCCGGCCCCAACCCCCAAAAAAAACTACGGCCCTTTTTTCCCCGGGAAATAAAACGACCTGCCCTTTTTGGGTGGCGATTGCAGGAGCCCACTTGGGTCTATCAAACCGCCCGACCCGGCCTGGGCCCCCTTTTATCTGGGAAACCCTCCCGCTACGTGGATTTTTAGGAGCCAGCCGGGCCCCCCCCAGCCACCGGCCCCCCCCAAACCAAGGCCCCTTTTCCCCGGAAAAAAACCAAAACCCCCCCCCTTCTGGGGTGGCAGATTGCAGGGGCCCTTGGTTATCAAACCCCCGCCCCCCCCTTGGGATTGCCCTTTTTATCTGGGAAACCCCCTGCGTTTTTCTGGATTTTCAGGGCCGCCCCGGGCCCCCCCGCCCCAGGCCCCCAAAAAAACCCCCCCCCCCCCCCCCCCCCCCCCCCCCCCCCCCCCCCCCCCCCCCCCCCCCCCCCCCCCCCCCCCCCCCCCCCCCCCCCCCCCCCCCCCCCCCCCCCCCCCCCCCCCCCCCCCCCCCCCCCCCCCCCCCCCCCCCCCCCCGGGGGGGGGGGGGGGGGGGGGGGGGGGGGGGGGGGGGGGGGGGGGGGGGGGGGGGGGGGGGGGGGGGGGGGGGGGGGGGGGGGGGGGGGGGGGGGGGGGGGGGGGGGGGGGGGGGGGGGGGGGGGGGGGGGGGGGGGGGGGGGGGGGGGGGGGGGGGGGGGGGGGGGGGGGGGGGGGGGGGGGGGGGGGGGGGGGGGGGGGGGGGGGGGGGGGGGGGGGGGGGGGGGGGGGGGGGGGGGGGGGGGGGGGGGGGGGGGGGGGGGGGGGGGGGGGGGGGGGGGGGGGGGGGGGGGGGGGGGGGGGGGGGGGGGGGGGGGGGGGGGGGGGGGGGGGGGGGGGGGGGGGGGGGGGGGGGGGGGGGGGGGGGGGGGGGGGGGGGGGGGGGGGGGGGGGGGGGGGGGGGGGGGGGGGGGGGGGGGGGGGGGGGGGGGGGGGGGGGGGGGGGGGGGGGGGGGGGGGGGGGGGGGGGGGGGGGGGGGGGGGGGGGGGGGGGGGGGGGGGGGGGGGGGGGGGGGGGGGGGGGGGGGGGGGGGGGGGGGGGGGGGGGGGGGGGGGGGGGGGGGGGGGGGGGGGGGGGGGGGGGGGGGGGGGGGGGGGGGGGGGGGGGGGGGGGGGGGGGGGGGGGGGGGGGGGGGGGGGGGGGGGGGGGGGGGGGGGGGGGGGGGGGGGGGGGGGGGGGGGGGGGGGGGGGGGGGGGGGGGGGGGGGGGGGGGGGGGGGGGGGGGGGGGGGGGGGGGGGGGGGGGGGGGGGGGGGGGGGGGGGGGGGGGGGGGGGGGGGGGGGGGGGGGGGGGGGGGGGGGGGGGGGGGGGGGGGGGGGGGGGGGGGGGGGGGGGGGGGGGGGGGGGGGGGGGGGGGGGGGGGGGGGGGGGGGGGGGGGGGGGGGGGGGGGGGGGGGGTGGCAGATTGCAGAGCCCTTGCTCTATCAAAACCCCCCACTTTGGACGGTCCCCTTTCATCTGGGAACCATCCCCTATCGTATTTTCAGGGGCCCGTGGCCCCTCCACCACAGGCCCCCAAACAAACCCCGGCCCTTTTCCCGGGGAAAAAAATAGCTGCCCCGCTTCGGGTGGAGATGCAGGGGCCACTTGGCTAAACAAACCACCCACTCGGGACGGGGCCCTTGGGTCTGGGAACCATCCTGCCCCGGGTGGATTTTTAGGAGCCACCGGCCCTCCCACCCAGGCCCCAACCCAAAACCCCGGGCCCTTTACCCGGGGAAACAAAACTCACCCCCCCCGCTTCTGCTGGGGAGTTGCAGGAAAACTTTCCCCTACAAACCCGCCCGATTGGCACTGGGGCCCCCCATTTATCTGGGAAACCCCTTTTATGGGATTTTTTAGGGGCCACCCCAAATCTCAGCCACAGGCCCCGAAAAACAATACGGCCCTTTTCCCGGAATAAAACTGACGCCCCTCTTCTGGGGGGGGGATTGCAGACCACTTGGGGGCTATCAAACAGCCCCCCTTGCACGGTTTTCCCCTTTCATCTGGGAACCATCCTGCCGTGGATTTTCAAGACCAGCCGGCCCCTCCCAGCCACAGGGCCCCCCAAAAACAAATTTCGGGCCCCTTTTTCCCCGGAATAAAACTGACCTGCCCTCTTCTGGGTGGGAGATGCAGGGCGCCCTTGGCTCTATCAAACCACCCCACTTGGACGGTGCCACCTTTCATCTGGAAACATCTCATACGTGGATTTCAGGGGCCGCCGCCACTCCCACCCCGGCCCCAAACCAAACTACGGCCTTTTCCCTGGAAGTAAAACGCCTGCCCCCCCTTTCTGGAGTAACTGCAAGCCACTTCGTACTATCATCCACCCGACTTTGGGAAAAGGGCCACCTTTTCATCTGGGAACCCTCCTGCACGTGGGTTTTCAGGAGCACCGCCACCCACCCGGGGCCCCAACACAACCAGCCCTTTTCCCCGGAAAAAAACCACCCGCCCCGCTTCTGTGGAATGCAGGAGCCACTTTGCTTCAACCAGCCGACTTGGCACGGGCCACCTTTCATCTGGGGAAACCCCCGCGCGGATTTTTAGGGCCAGCCGCCCTCCCCCCCACCCAACACAACCACGGCCCTTTTCCCCGGGAAAAAAACCCCCCCCCTTTGCTGCAGATGCAGGAGCCATTTTCTCTATCAAACCAGCCGATTTGGGACGGTCCCCTTTTCTTGGAACCATCCTGCGGTCGTGGATTTTCAGGAGCCAGCCCCACTCCCAGCCACAGGCCCCCAAACACAACTACGGCCCTTTTCCCTGGAAGTAAAACTGACCTGCCCATCTCTGGCCCCCTTTTCCCCCCCCAAAAAAACCACCCGCCCCTTCTGGCTGGGAGATTTCCGGACCACTTGGGTCTATCAAAACCCGCCCGACTGGGACTGGTGCCCCCCTTTCCTGGAAAACCCTCCTGCGTATCGTGGGGTTTTTTAGGGGCCACCGGGCCCCTCCAGCCACAGGGGCCCCCAAAACCCCAAAAACCCCGGGGCCCCTTTTCCCCGGAAAAAAACTACCCGCCCCCTTCTGGTGGGAGATTTTCAGGGGCCACCCGGCCCCTATCAAACCACCCGAAATGGCACGGTGCCCCTTTCGGGAAACCCTCCTGGGCGTGGATTTTCGGGGCCAGCCGGCCACTCCCGCCCCAGGGCCCCCAAAAAAAAACCACGGCCCTTTTCCCGGGAAAAAAAACTCACCCGCCCCCCTTTTGGTGGAGATTTCAGGAAAACTTGGGCCCTTTAAACCACCCCCATTGGCACTGGGCCACCTTTTATCTGGGGAAACCCTCCTTTCGTATCGGGTTTTCAGGAGCCAGCCGGCCAAATCCGCCCCAGGGGCCCCCCCAAAAAAAACCCCGGCCCCTTTTCCCCGGGAAAAAAACTACCGCCCCCTTCTGGGTGGCAATTGCAGGAGCCCCCCTTTGGGTCTATCAAAACCCGCCCACTTGGGACGGGGCCACCTTTTATCTGGGAAAACCCTCCTGCGGCCCTGGATTTTCAAAAGCCAGCCGGCCACTCCCCCGCCACAGGCCCCCAAACACAAAAAAGGGCCCCTTTTCCCCCCAATAAAACTACCCCCCCTTCTGGGTGCAGATTTCAGGAGCCCTTGGGGGTATCAAACCCCCCGACTTGGACTGGTGCCACCTTTTTTATCTTGGGGAAACCCCCCCCGCAACGTGGGTTTTCAGGAGCCAGCCGGCCACTCCCAGCCACAGGCCCCCAAACAAAACTACGGCCCTTTTCCCTGGAAGTAAAACTGGCCTGCCCACTTCTGGTGGAGATTTCAGGAGCCACTTCTCTATCAACCAGCCCACTTGGAAAGGTGCCACCTTTCATCTGGGAACCATCCCGCGTATCGTGGATTTTCAGGAGCCAGCCGGCCACTTCCCAGTCACAGGCCCCCAAACACAACCTCGGCCCTTTTTCCCCGGAAAAAAACTAGCTGCCCCGCTTCTGGTGGATATTGCAGGAGCCACTTTTTCTATCAAACCAGCCGACTTGGGACTGGGGCCACCCTTTTATCTTGGAACCATCCTGCGTAGTGGATTTTCAGGAGCCAGCCGGCCACTCCAGCCTCAGGTCCCCCGAACACAAACCACGGCCTTTTCCCTGGCAAACAAAACTCACCCGCCCCGCTTCTGGCTGCAGATTGCAGGGGCCCTTGGCTCTATCAAACCAGCCCAAATTGGCACTGGTGCCACCTTTCATCTGGAACCATCCTGCGTATCGGGATTTTCAGGGGAAAACCCGGCCACCCCAGCCACGGCCCCCAAACAAACCCCGGCCCTTTTCCCCGAAAAAAACTCACGCCCCGCTTCTGGCTGGGAGATTGCAGGAGCCACTTGGCTCTATCAAAACCCCCCGACTTGGCACGTGCCCCTTGGGCTGGAACCATCCTGCACGCGTGGATTTTCAGGAG
The DNA here is from genome assembly GCF_028769735.1 of Zonotrichia leucophrys gambelii. Lineage (NCBI taxonomy): Eukaryota > Metazoa > Chordata > Aves > Passeriformes > Passerellidae > Zonotrichia > Zonotrichia leucophrys. The sequence goes on from NW_026994888.1 coordinate 4,642, forward strand.
CCAGCCGCCACTCCCACCACGGCCCCCGAACAAACACGGCCCTTTTCCCGGGAAAAAAACTACCCGCACCGCTTCCTGGCTGCAGATTGCAGGGGAAATTCTCTATCAAACCAGCCCAAATTGGCACTGGGCCACCCTTCATCTGGAACCATCCTGCAACGGGATTTTCAGGAGCCCCGCCGGGCCCCCCCCCCGGCCCCCCAAACACAAACAAGGGGCCCTTTTCCCCGGAAAAAAAACTACCGCCCCCTTTTTGGTGCAATTGCAGGGGCCACTTGGCTTTCAAACACCCGACTGGCAGTGCCCCTTTTCTGGGAACCATTCGCGTCGTGGGTTTTTTAGGGGCCCGCCGGGCCCCTCCCACCCCAGGGCCCCCAAACAAAAAACGGGCCCCTTTTCCGGGAAAAACCCGCCCCCTCTGGTGAGATGCAGGGGACTTCTCTAAACCACCCCACTTGGAAATGGGCCACCTTTTATCTGGAACATTGCGATCGTGGGTTTTCGGACCAGCCGACCCCTCCGCC
>NW_026994889.1:0-5165 GCF_028769735.1 Zonotrichia leucophrys gambelii
AAGGGGAAGTGCTCCTGCAATCGGAGAAAAAAGCGGGGGGGTGAGTTTTCTTTGCCGGGAAAAGGGCCGTGGTTTTTGTTCAGGGGCCTGTGGCCCGGGAGTGGCCGGCTGGCTCCTGAAAATCCACGATACGCAGGATGGTTCCCGATGAAAGGTTTGGGACCAGTGCCAAGTCGGGCTGGATTGATAGAGGCAAGTGGCTCCCGCAATCTGCCAGCCAGATGAGGGCAGGTCAGTTTTACTTCCAGGAAAAGGGCCGTGTTTGTGTTCGGGGGCCTGTGGCTGGAGTGGCCGGCTGGCTCCTGAAAATCCCGATAGCCGGATGGTTCCCAGATGAAAGGTGGCACCAGTGCCATGTTGGGCCGGTTTATATACCAAGTGGCTGCTACAATGTGCCACCAGATGATGGGCGGTCGGTTTTCTTCCAGGGAAAAGGCCGTAGATTTTTTTGGGGACTTGTGGCTTTGGGAGTGGCCGGCTGGCTCCTGAAAATCCAAAAATAGCGGATGGCTCCCAGACCCAAGGTGGCACCAGTGCCAAGTCGGCTGGTTTGATAGAGGAAGTGGTCCTGCCAAACTGCCAGCCAGATGATGGGCAGGTCGTTTTAATTCCAGGGAAAAGGCCTAGTATCTGTTTGGGGACCTGTGGCTGGAGTGGCCGTCTGCTCCCGAAAATCCATGACGCAGGATGGTTCCCAGATGAAAGTGGCACCAGTGCCGTCAGGCTGATTTGATAGAGGGAAGTGGCTCCTGCAAACTGCCACCAGAAGCGGGCGGGTGAGTTTTGTTTTCCCGGGAAAAGGGCCGTGGTTTTGGTTTCGGGGGCTGTGGCTGGGAGTGGCCGGCTGGCTCCTGAAAATCCACGATACGCAGGATGGTTCCAAGATGAAAGGTGGCCCAGTGCCAAGTTGGCTGGTTTGAGAGCCAAGTGGTTCCTGCAAACTGCCAGCCAGAAGAGGCCCGATCGGTTTTAATTCCAGGGAAAGGGCCGTAGATTTTGTTTGGGGCCTGTGCTGGAGTGGCCGGCTGGCTCCTGAAATCCACGATACGCAGGATGGTTTCCCAATGAAGGGGGCAACAGTGCCAAGTGGGCGGTTTGAAACCCAAATGGGTCCTGCATTGCCACCCCGAAACGGCAGTCGTTTTACTTCCAGGGAAAAGGGCCGTAGATTTATTTCGGGACTTGTGGCTGGGGGTGGCCCGGGTGGCTCCTGAAATTTCCCCGATCGCAAGGATGGCTCCAGACCCAAGGGGGGCACCAGTGTCGAGTCGGGCTGGTTTGATTGGGGGGCAAATGGCTCCTGCAAAACTGCCAGCCAAAGCGGGGAAAAGGTAATTTTTTGGGGGTTTACAGGGAAAAAGGGGCCCTGGGTTTTGTTGGGGGCCTGTGGGGGAAAGGCGGCTGGCTCGAAAATCCCATACCAGGTGGTTCCCCGATGAAAGGTGGCACAGTTGATTGGGTGGTTTAAGGGGAAGTGGTCCTGCAATCTTCCCGAAAAGGGGGGGGGGAGTTTTTTTTGCCAGGAAAAGGGCCTGGTTTGTTTTTGGGGGCCTGTGGCTGGGAGTGGCCGGCTGGCTCTGAAAAAACCACGATACGCAGGGATGGTTCCCAGATGAAAGGTTTGGGACCAGTGCCAGATTGGGCGGTTTTATATACCAAGTGGCTGTGCAATGTGCAGCCAGATGATGGGCAGGTCAGTTTTACTCCAGGGAAAAGGGCCGTGTTTGTGTTCGGGGCCTGTGCTGGGAGTGGCCGGTGGCTCCTGAAAATCCACATAGCCGGATGGTTCCCAGATGAAAAGGGGGCACCAGTGCCAGTTGGGCAGGTTTGATATACCAAGTGGCTCCCCAATGTGCCAGCCAGAGAGGGCCGGGCGTTTTATTCCAGGAAAAGGGCCGTGTTTGTGTTTGGGGACTTGGGCTGGGAGTGGCCGGCTGGGTCCTGAAAATCCCATACGCTGGTTGGTTCCCAGTAAAGGGGGCACAGTGCCAAGTCGGGCTGGTTTTATAGAGGCAAGTGGCTCCTGCAATCTGCCAGCAGATGAGGGCAGGACAGTTTTAATTCCAGGGAAAGGGCCTGTTTGTGTTTGGGGCCTGTGGCTGGGAGTGGCCGGCTGGCTCCTGAAAATTTCCCCGATACGCAGGATGGTTCCCAGATGAAAGTGGCACCGTGCCGAGTCGGGCTGGGTTTTATAGAGGGAAGGGCTTCCCGCAATCTGCCAGCCAGATGACGGGCAGGGCAGTTTTACTTCCAGGAAAAGGGCCGTAGTTTGTGTTGGGGGCCTGTGGCTGGGAGTGGCCGGATGGGTCGTGAAAATCCACGTACGAGGTGGTTCCAGATGAAAAGGTGGCACCAGTCAGTGGGCGGTTTTAAGAGGGAAGGTCCGCAAACGCCAGCCCAAGAGGCGTCGTTTTATTCCCGGGAAAGGGGGCCCTGGTTTTGTTTGGGGGCCTGTGGCGGGAGTGGCCGGCTGGCTCCTGAAAAACCACGATACCAGGGGTTGGCCCCGATGAAAAAGGGGACCCTGCCAAGTTGGGGGGGTTTGTAATACCCGTGGGTTGGAAAAATTTGCCAGCCAGATGAGGGGGGGCCCTTTTACTTCCAGGGGAAAAGGGGGGGTAGTTTTTTTGGGGTTTTGGGTGGGGGTGGCCGGGTGGCCCCTGAAAATCCCCAAAAAACAAAGAAAGGTGGGCCCCTGCCAAATTTTGGGGTGGTTTGAAGGAAGTGTTTCCCGCAAACTCCAGCCCGAAGGGGGGGTGGGTTTTAAAAACCAGGGAAAGGCCGTAGTTTGTGTTTGGGGGGGCCGTGGCGGGGGTGGCCGCGGGGCCCCGAAAATCCACGATACCAGGGTGGTTCCCCAAAGAAAGTGGACCAGGGCCGAGTCGGGGTGGTTTAAGGAAGTGGCTCCTGCAATCTGCCCGCCCGAAGCGGGGGGGTATTTTTTCCGGGGAAAAAGGGCCCTGGGTTTTTTGGGCCTGTGGCGGGAGTGGGCCCCGGGTCCTGAAAATCCCGTCGGGAGGATGGTTCCCAGATGAAAGGGTGGGCCCCCTGCCAAATGGGGGGTTTAAAAAACAAGTGGCCCCTCAATTGCCAGCCAATGAGGCAGGTCATTTTACTTCCGGGAAAAGGCCCTAAATTTTTTTTTGGGGTTTGGCTGGGATGGCCGCTGCCCTGAAAATCCCCAATCGCGGGTGGTCCCAAAAGGGGCACCAGTGCCATGGGCTGGTTTGATAGAGGAAGTGGGTCCGCAATCGCCAGCAGAAGAGGGGGTTAAATTTTTTTCCAGGGGAAAAGGGGGCCCGGTTTTGTTTGGGGGCCGGGGTGGGAGGGCCGTGGCCCTAAAATCCCCGATACAGATGGTTTCCCCGATAAAGGTGGGACCAGTGCCCCATTTGGGGTGGTTGATAGGGAAAATGGTCCTTGCATCGCCGCCAAAAAGGGGGGGGTATTTTTTTCCAGGGAAAATCCGTTTTTTTTTGGGGCCTTGGCTGGGAGTGGCCGGCGCCCTGAAAATTCAAGATAGCAGGATGGGCCCAGATAAAGGTGCACCAGGCCAATCGGGCGGTTTGATAGGGAAGTGTCCCTGCATCTCCCCCAGAAGGGGGAGGTAGTTTTTATTCCGGGAAAAGGGCCGTGTTTTGTTTGGGGCCTGTGGGTGGGGGGGCCGCTGCCCTGAAAATCCAGATACCAGATGGTTTTCCCGAGAAAGGTGGCACCAGTCCGAGTCGGCTGGTTTTTATAGAGGGGAATGGGTCCTGCAATCGCCCCCAGAACGGGGGGGTAGTTTTTTTTCCAGGGAAAAGGGCCTGGTTTTTGTTGGGGCCTGTGGCTGGGAGTGGCCGGCTGTTTTCCCGAAAATAAGTACGCAGGAGGTTCCCAATGAAAGGTGGCACCATGCCGGTGGCTGGTTTTTAAGGGAGTGGTTTCCCAATCTCCACCGACGGGGGGGTTTTTTTTCCAGGGAAAAAAGGGGCCCGGGTTTTTTTTGGGGCCCTTTGGGTGGGGGGGGCCGCTGGCTCCGAAAATCCACGTAGCGGATTTCCCAGATGAAAGGTGGGACCAGTCCCCGGGGGGGGTTTTTTAAAAGTGGCTCTCAATTGCCAGCCAGAGGGGCGGGAAATTTTTTTCCAGGGGAAAAGGGCCTGTTTTTTTTTGGGGTTGGGGGGAGTGGGCCCCTGGGCCCCGAAATCCCTACGCTGGGTGGTTTTTCCCCGAAAAGTGGCCCATTTCCAGTCGGGGTGGTTTTAAGAGGAATGGCTCCTGCAAATCCCACCAGAGCGGGAGAGTTTTTTTTCCAGGGAAAAGGGCCGTGGGTTTTTTTTCGGGGGGCCCTTGGGGTGGGGTGGCCGCTGGCTCCTGAAAATCCCCGTCGCAGGGTGGTTCCCGATGAAAGGTGGCACCCGTGCCAGTTTGGGCGGTTTGATAAGAAGTGGCTCTCAATTGCGCCAGAGATGGGCCGGTCGTTTTATTCCCGGAAAGGCCAAATTTTGTTTTGGGGCTGTGGGTGGGAGTGGCCCCCTGGGTCCGCCCGCCGGGGTGGCCCGGGGGCCGGAAAGGGGGGGGGGGGGGCTCCAATTCCACCGATAGGGGGGGTTTTTCCCAGAAAGGCCCAGTTTTGGGTTTTGGGGTGTGGGGAGTGGCCCTGCCCCTGAAACCAGAACGGGATGGTTCCCCGTAAAGGTGGCACCGTGCCAGTTGGGGGTGTTGAGAAAGGGCCCCAAAATGGGTTTTCCCCCGCAATCTCCACCAGAAGGGCAGGGCTTTTATTCCAGGAAAAGGGGCCAGTTTTGTTTGGGGCCTGTGGGGGGAGGGCCGGGTGGGTCCTGAAAAAACCACATACCAGGGGGTTCCCCGATGAAAGGGGGAAAACCCTGCCCAGTCGGGTGGTTTATAGAGGGAAATGGCTCCGAAAACTCCAGCCAGAACGGGGGGGATTTTGTTTGCCAGGGGAAAAAGGGGCCTGGGTTTTTTTGGGGCCTGTGGGTGGGGGTGGCCGGGTTCCTAAAATACGTACGCGGGTGGTTTTCCCGATGAAAGGGGCACCCGGCCCAGTCGGGGTGGTTGATAGGGAAATGGCTCCTCAACTCCCCAAGGGGCGGTAGTTTTTCTTTTCCCGGGGAAAAGGGGGGTAGTTTTTTTGGGGTTTGGGGTGGGGTGGCCGGCCC
>NW_026994890.1:0-5162 GCF_028769735.1 Zonotrichia leucophrys gambelii
GGGAGCGCCCACGCTCGCGCCACAGTGCCTGAAGCGCGATCCACGCTGGAGCACTGCCGAGCTGGGTGCACTCACCGAGCACATGCGGCAACACGAGAACCAGAGTCACTTGTGGAGTGGGATCTCCCTGGCGCGGTCAGCACACACAACCCTCCCACCCGCCCATGTGTCCACTCGGCGGGTGCAGATGCAGCGGCTCTGAGGTTGGCATGGCGGACCTCCACCCACAGGAACGCACTCAGGCACAGCCGACCAGGGTCCAGGTGCACGCTGACGTGTGAGAATGCCGAGCGGAGCTGGAGCGGACGCCACTGGTCGCGCTTGCAATGATCAGCCAGCCTAGCGGCCGAAAACGCTTCAGGAGTACCAAGCATCGATGCGGTTGCAGGCGTCAACCGGCCAATAGTGTGCCTTCCCAGGTAGCAATCAGCACCCAGTTCGGCAATAGGCCTCGGACTCCAAACGAGTGATCGGCAGTTCGCTAGGTCCGAGGATCCGCCAAGCGACTTCAGGCAGCGCACTCGGCACGGCCTGACATAGGTACCCTTTCCAGAAAACTAGCACTTGTGGCAATTTGCAGCGCTTGGTTGAACAGCTGATTGATAGCAATTTGGTGGAGCATCCTGCACAACGCAGAACTCAGTGAGACGCGTCACCAGGCACAGCCCTGAAAATGTGCCCTTTTCCAGGTAAGCAACTCAGCGCCAGGTTCATGTGGCATGGAGACGTGCCAGGCAAATGGCTGGAGTGGAGGTGCGCTGGCTGCGGCATTTCAGCAGCATTCCAGCAGCGGCCACTAGCCCTGGCCTCGAAACCAAGCCCCTTTCAAGAGGAATCACAGCTAGTCTGTGCAGGTCCAGCATTTTGATCAGCTTGCAGGGGGCACTTGGCCAGGGCACTGGAGCAATTCACAGAGCGTCACCCAAGCCTGAAAGTGCTGCCTTTTCCAACAAACTCCGGCCAGGTTGCAGTGGTCCAGAGGATCTGCGCAATGGGATTAAACAGCGAGGGTACAACTTGGCCAGGCCCTGACATCTGCACCTTCCAGAACAAACCCAGCGCCCAGGGCCAGTGCCCTTGGACTCTGAACCCTTTTCCGGAACAACCAGCGCCGAGGTCTGCCAAGCGATATGAGACGGTCGGCTCGGGAACTCTCATTACCAGGCGATCGGCCACAGTATAGGACAGTCGAGGCCAAGGGAGTGGAATGTGCCTGGCCAATTGCGCAGACATTCAGCAGCCGAACGACCTGGCCTCGAACACATGCGCCCTACCGCCCCTGGGTCCTGAACACAATGCCCCCTTTACACAGTAAGTGTAACTCACCAGCTCAGGTTTCTGATGGCAGGGTGCTGCAGGCATTTCTGACTCTCAAACAGCCTGACTTGCAGTGGTGGCAGCTTGCGTCAGGAGGCATCCTGCGCAAAGCGGAATTTCAGCAGGCAGCCGGTCACTCCACGCCACAGGCCCTTAAACTATGCTGACCCTTTTCCAGGTAAGCAAACCTCAGCAGCCCAGGTTCGTGTGGCAGATTGCTGCAGGCCTGGGACTCTGAAACCAGCTGATTTGGGTAAATTGTCGGGGCATAACAACTTCACGAGGTCCCAGGAGGCAATGGCCTTTTCGACAACTCAGCATCGTTCAGTTGGCAGACAAGGCCGGTGCACTGGTCAGGGCATCCGCAGCGGATCAGCAGCGCCGTCACTCGCCAGCTAAACTAGTGCTGACCCTTTCCCAGGTAAGCAAACCTCACAGCCCAGGTTCTGTGCCAGATGAGGAGGCGTCGGGTCCAAAGGCTGATGGCACGTTGCAGCAGGTCCGAGGCATCTGCGCAATGCGACATTCAGCAGACAGCCGGACTCAGGCCACAGGCCCCTGAACACTATGCTGACCTTTCCAGGTAAGCAAAACTCAGCAGCCAGGTCTGTGGCAGATGGCAGGCACGTGCCAGCAAAGGCTGGATTGGAACTGGTGCCACTTGGGTCGCGGCTATTTGGCAATGCAGAATTTCAGAGGCAGCCGGCATAAAGGCCCCTGGCACAGGAATGCACCTTACCCAGGAAGTGTAACTCACCACTCAGTGTCTGATGGCAGTTGCTGCAGCATTGTGACTCTTAAACCGCTGACTTGCGGTGTGGCAGCTTGGATCCACGAGGCATCTGCGCAATGCGAATTCAGCAGCAGCCGTCATCCAGCCACAGGCCCTGAACACTAGTGCTGACCCTTTTCCAGGTAAGCAAACTCAGCACCAGTTCTGTGCCATGCAGGAGACACTGCGAGCTCAAATGGCTGAGTTGGACTGGTGCCAGGGGTCTGCCGGCATTGCAATGCACATTCAGCAGCAGCCGGCACTACGCCCCTGGCCCGAACACATGCCCCTTTCCCAGTAAGGTAACTCACAGCTCAGGTTCTGTGGCAGTTGCTGCAGGCCTGACTCTCAAACAGCTGACTTTGCGTGGTGCATGTCCAGGAGGCATCCTGCGCAAGCGGAATTTCAGCAGACAGCCGTCACTCCAGCCACAGGCCCCTGAAAATATGCTACCCTTTCCCAGTAAGCAAACTCAGCACCCAGGTTGGTGTGGCAATTGGCAGGCGCTGGACTCTAAACAGCTGATTGGGTGCAACTTTGGTCGGGAGGCATCCTGCAAGCAGAATCAGGCAGACGGCCGTCACTCAGGGCCACAGGCCCTGAACACTAGTGCGACCCTTTCCCAGTAAGCAAAACTCAGCAGCCAGGTTCATGTGCACATGCAGGCACGTGCCAAAAGGCTGGATTGGAACTGGTGCCAGCTTGGGTCTCACGGCGTATTGGCAATGCAATTTCAGCAGGCAGCCGGCACTAGGCCCAGGCCCTGAAAAATGCACCCTCCACAAGAAACCCCAGCCAGTTTCATGGCATTGCTGCAGGCATTTGTGACTCTAACCGCCTGACTTGTGGTGGCAGCTTGGTCCAGAGGCATCCTGGCAAAGCGGAATTCAGCAGCAGCCGGTCACTCCAGCCACAGGCCCCTGAAACTAGTGCGACCTTTTCCCAGGTAAGCAAACCTCAGCACCCAGGGGGGGGGGGGGGGGGGGGGGGGGGGGGGGGGGGGGGGGGGGGGGGGGGGGGGGGGGGGGGGGGGGGGGGGGGGGGGGGGGGGGGGGGGGGGGGGGGGGGGGGGGGGGGAGCAACTTTGGTCCGGGAGGCATCCTGCACAACGCAGAACATCAGGTCACAGACAGCCGGTCACTCAGGGCCACAGGGCCCTTAAAACAAGTGCTGACCCTTTTCCCAGGTAAGCAAACCTCAGCAGCCCAGGTTCGTGTGCCAGATTGATGGAGGCGCTCGGACCTCAAAGAGCTGGATGCACAGATTGCAGCGTAGGTCCAGGAGGCATCCTGCGCAATGCGGACATTCAGCAGACAGCCGGTCACTCAGGGCCACAGGCCCCTGAACACTAGTGCTGACCCTTTTCCCAGGTAAGCAAAACTCAGCAGCCCAGGTTGGTGTGGCACATGGCAGGAGACACGTGCCAAGGCCAAAGGGCTGGAGTTGGAACTGGTGCCAGCTTGGGTCTGCACGGCGTATTTGGCAATGCAGCATTTCAGCAGGCAGCCGGCCACTAAGGGCCCCTGGGCACAGGAGAGAAATGCCACCCTCTACACAAGGAAGTGTAACTCACCAGCTCAGTTTCCTGATGGCAGGTTGCTGCAGGCATTTGTGACTCTTAAACCTGCTGGACCTTGCGGTGCTGGCAGCTTGGATCCACGAGGCATCCTGCGCAATGCGGAATTTCAGCAGGCAGCCGGTCACTCCATGCCACAGGCCCCTGAACATTAGTGCTGACCCTTTTCCCAGGTAAGCAAACCTCAGCAGCCCAGGTTCGTGTGCCAGATTGATGGAGGCGCTCGGGACTCTCAAACGAGCTGGACTCGGCACAGATTGCAGCGTAGGTCCAGGAGGAATCCTGCGCAATGCGGACATTCAGCAGACAGCCGGTCACTCCGGGCCACAGGCCCCTGAACACTAGTGCTGACCCTTTTCCCAAGTAACCAAACCTCAGCAGCCCAGGTTGGTGGGGCAGATTGCTGCAGGCGCTTGGGACTCTGAAACCAGCCTGATTTTTTGGTGATAGCAACTTTGGTCCGGGAGGCATCCTGCACAACGCAGAACATCAGGTGGCAGACGGCCGGTCACTCAGGGCCACAGGCCCCTGAACACTAATGCTGACCCTTTTCCCAGGTAAGCAAAACTCAGCACACCAGGTTCATGTGGCACATGGCAGGAGACACGTGCCGAGGCCAAATGGCTGGAGTTGGAACTGGTGCCAGCTTGGGTCTGCACGGCGTATTTGGCAATGCAGCATTTCAGCAGGCAGCCGGCCACTAACAGCCCCTGGGCCTCCTGAACACCAATGCCGCCCTTTACACAGGGAAGTGTTACTCACCAGCTCAGGTTTCTGATGGCAGGGTGCTGCAGGCATTTCTGACTCTCAAACCAGCCTGACTTTGCAGTGGTGGCAGCTTGCGTCCAGGCGGCATCCTGCGCAATGCGGAATTTCAGCAGGCAGCCGGTCACTCCACGCCACAGGCCCCTTAAAACTAGTGCTGACCCTTTTCCCAGGTAAGCAAACCTCAGCAGCCCAGGTTGGTGTGGCAGATTGCTGCAGGCGCTTGGGACTCTGAAACGAGCTGGACTCGGCACAGATTGCAGCGTAGGTCCAGGAGGCATCCTGCGCAATGGGGGACCCTCCGGGCCACAGGCCCCTGAACACTAGTGCAAACCCCTTTTTCCCCCGGTAAGCAAAACTCAGCAGCCCCGGGCTTTTGCAGATGGCGGAGACCGTGCCAGGCCAAAGGGTGGAGTTGGGAAAAAGGGGCCCGCTTGGGGCTGCCGGGTATTTGGCAATGCAGATTTTAGCAGGCAGCCGGCCCCTAAGGGGCCCCGGGCCCGGGGGGAAAAATGCCCCCTTTAAAAAGGGGGGTAAATCACCAGCTCAGTTTCTGATATTGTGCAGGGTTTGTGACTCTTAAAAGCCGGACTTGCGGGGGGTGGCGCTTGGTCCGAGGCATCCTGCGCAATGCGGAATTCAGAGAAAACCCGGGCACTCCAGGCCCCGGCCCCGAAAACTAGTGCTGACCCTTTTCCCCGGGGAAACAAACTAGCAGCCAGGTTCGTGGGT
>NW_026994891.1:0-5156 GCF_028769735.1 Zonotrichia leucophrys gambelii
GAGGGGGTTTGTCGCAACGAGCCAGAAGGGGGGGTGTTTTTTTGGAGAAAAGGGGCGTGGTTTTTTGGGCGGGGCCTGGGTTTAGTGGGGGTGGTCCCGAAAATCCCCAAAACGCGGTGGTTAATAAAGGTGGGCCCGGGGGAGTCGGGGGTTTTTGGGGGAAATCTTAACCCAAGGGAAAGGGGGTTGTTTTTTGGGGGAAAGGGCCGGGGGGGTTTCCCTGTGGTGGGGGGCCGGTGGCCCTGAAAAAAACCCCTGAGGAAGTTTCCCCTTTTAAATTTCACCGGCCGGGGGGGTTTGTAGGAAAAGGGGCCTGTTTTTCGCCGGGCGGGGTGGGGTTTTTTTTTTGGGAAAAAGGAAAAAGGGGTGGTTGGTTTGGGGGGTGTTGGGAAATGGCCGGGGGTGGAAAACCCCTCCCCGGATTTCCAGGGAAAGGGGCCCGTGGCGGGGGTTGTTGGGGGAAATGGCCCGCTTTCCCCAGAAAACCCCCTGAGTTTTTTTTTCCCCGGAAAAAAGGGGGGGTGCGGGGGCCTTTGGTGGGGGGCGGTGGTCCCGAAAATCCGAAGCGGTTGGGGGAAAAAATTTTTCAAGGGAAAATCGGGTTGTTTTGGGCGTGGCTTGGGGGGCCGGGCCGATAGGGCAGGAGTTTTCCCAGGGAAAAGGGCCAGTTTTGGTTTGGGCCCGTGGTGGGAGTGGCCGGCCCGGCCCAAAACAGGAGGTGGGTTCCCCCAAAAGGGGGGGTGTCGGCGGGCTGGGATTGGGGTGGCTCCCGAATTACGAACGGGGTGGTTTAGTTTTTTGCAGGGAAAAAGGGCCTGGTTTTGGTGTTTGGGGCCCGGGCGGGAGGGCGGTTTCTCCGAAAACCAGTGAGGTTTTGGCCGTGAAAATGCCGGTGGGTCCTGGGTTAAGGGGGGTGGTCCCAATTTAGGGAACGGGGGGGTGGTTTTTTTTTTAGGGAAAAAGGGGGGTTTGGTTTTGGGGGGGTGGTTGGGGGGGGGTTTTGGGGAAAACCCTTGGGTGGGCCCGATGGGTGGGCCCGCCGGGGGTGGTTTTAAAAGAAAATGGCCCCCAAAAAACCCGCAAGGGGGTTTTTTTTTTCAGGGAAAAGGCGGTTTTGTTTGGGGTGGGGGGGGGGGTGGGAAAACCCGTGGGTTTTGGCCCGAGGGTGGCCCAAAAAGTCGGGTGGTTTTAAGGGAAAGGTTGCAACGACGAAGGGGGGGGGGGGGGGGGGGGGGGGGGGGGGGGGGCGGGTAGTTTTTTCCAGGGAAAGGCCGTGTTTGTTTGGGGACCTGTGGCTGGGAGTGGCCGGCTGGCTCCTGAAAATCCACGATACGCAGGTGTGTTCCCCGATGAAAGGTGGGACCAGTGTGAGTTTAGGCTGGTTGATAGAGGCAAGTGGCTCCTGCAATCTGCCAGCCAGAAGAGGGGGGTTAGTTTTTTCCAGGGAAAAGGGCCGTGGGTTTTTGTTGGGGCCTGTGGCTGGGGGTGGCCGGCTGGCTCCCAAAATCCAGATAGCAGGAAAGGGTTTCCCCGAAAGAAAGGTTTTTACCAGTGCGAGTCGGGCTGGTTTGATAGGGGAAGTGGCTCCTGCAATCTGCCAGGGAGAAGCGGGGTGGTTAAATTTTGTTTGCCAAGGAAAAGCCGTTGGTTTGTGTTCGGGGGCCTGTGGCTGGGAGTGGCCGGCTGGTCCCGAAAATCCACGATACGCAGGATGGTTCCCAGATGAAAGGTGGCACCAGTTCCAAGTCGGGCTGGTTTGATAGGGCAGTGGCTCCTGCAATCTGCCAGCCAGAAGGGGGCGGTCAGTTTTTCTTGCCAGGGAAAAGGCCGTAGTTTGTGTTGGGGCCCGTGGCTGGAGTGGCCGGCTGGCTCCTGAAAATCCACGATACGCAGGATGGTTCCCAGATGAAAGGTGGGACCAGTGCCAGTCGGGCTGGTTTGATAGGGGAAGTGGCTCCTGCAATCTGCCACCAGAAGCGGGGCGGGTGAGTTTTGTTTGCCAAGGGAAAAGGGCCGTGGTTTGTGTTTCGGGGGCCTGTGGCTGGGAGTGGCCGGCTGGCTCCTGAAAATCCACGATACGCAGGATGGTTCCCCGATTTAAAGGTGGCACCAGTGCCGAGTCGGGCTTGGTTTGATAGAGCAAGTGGCTCCTGCAATCTGCCAGCCAGATGCGGGCGGTAGTTTTATTCCAGGGAAAAGGGCCGTAGTTTGTGTTGGGGGCCGTGGCTGGGAGTGGCCGGCTGGCTCCTGAAAATCCACGATACGCAGGATGGTTCCCAGATGAAAGGTGGCACCAGTGCCGAGTCGGGCTGGTTATAGAGGGAAGTGGCTCCTGCAATCTGCCAGCCAGAAGGCAGGGCGGGTGAGTTTTGTTTGCAAGGAAAAGGGCCGTGGTTTGTGTTCGGGGGCCTGTGGCTGGGAGTGGCCGGCTGGCTCCTGAAAATCCACGATACGCAGGATGGTTCCCAGATGAAAAGGGGGCACCAGTGCGAGTCGGGCTGGTTTGATATGGGGAAGTGGCTCCTGCAATCTGCCAGCCAGAAGCGGGGCGGGTGAGTTTTGTTTCCAGGGAAAAGGGCCGTGGTTTGTGTTTGGGGGCCTGTGGCTGGGAGTGGCCGGCTGGCTCCTAAAATCCACGATACGCAGGATGGTTCCAGATGAAAGGTGGCACCAGTGTCCGAGTCGCGCTGGTTTGATAGGGAAGTGGCTCCTGCAATCTGCCAGCCAGAAGCGGGCGGGTTAAGTTTTGTTTGCCAGGAAAAGGGCCGTGGTTTGGTTGGGGGCCTGTGGCTGGGAGTGGCGGCTGGCTCCTGAAATCCACGATACGCAGGATGGTTCCCAGATGAAAGGTGGCACGTGCGAGTCGGGCTTGTTTGATAGGGGCAAGTGGCTCCTGCAATTGCTGAGTCGGCCAGGGCCTTTTTTGCGCTGGGAGTGGCCGGGTGGCTCCTGAAAATCCAGATTTCCAGGATGTTCCCAGATAAAGTGGACCAGTGTCGAGTCGGGCTGTTTGATAGAGGGAGTGGCTCCTGCAATCCCAGCCAAAGGGGTGGGTAATTTGTTTGCCAGGGAAAGGCTGGTTTTGTTCGGGCCTGTGGCGGGAGTGGCGGGTGGCTCCTGAAAATCCCATACGCAGGAATGGTCCCAATGAAAAGGTGCACAGTGCCGAGTCGGGCTGGTTGATGGGGAAGTGGCTCCTGCAATCTGCGCCAAGCGGCAGGTGAGTTTTGTTTCCAGGAAAGGGCCGGTTTGTTTCGGGGCCTGTGGCGGAGTGGCGGCTGGCTCCTGAAAATCCACGATACGCAGGATGGTTTTCCCAATGAAAGGTGGCACCAGTGCCGAGTCGGGCTGGTTTATAGAGGGAAGTGGCTCTGCAATCTGCCAGCCAGAAGCGGGCAGGTGAGTTTTTTGCCAAGGAAAAGGGCCTTTTGTGTTTGGGGGCCTGTGGTGGGAGTGCCGGCTGGCTCCTGAAAATCCACGATACGCAGGATGGTTCCCAATGAAAGGTGGCACCCGTGCCCAGTCGGCTGGATTATAGAGGAAGTGGCTCCGCAATTGCCAGCCAGATGACGGGCAGGTCAGTTTTTTCCAGAAAAGGCCGTGGGTTGTGTTTTGGGCCTGTGGGTGGGGAGTGGCCGGCTGGCTCCTGAAAATCCACGATACGCAGGATGGTTCCCAGATGAAAGGGGGAAACCAGTGCCGAGTCGGCTGGTTTCATATGGGAAGTGGTCCTGCAATCTGCCAGCCAGAAGCGGGGCGGGTGAGTTTTGTTGCCAGAAAAGGGCCTGGTTTGTGTTCGGGGGCCTGTGGCTGGGAGTGGCCGGCGGCTCCTGAAAATCCAAGATACGCAGGATGGTTCCCAGATGAAAGGTGGGACCAGTGCAGTCGGGCTGGTTTGATAGAGGAAGTGGCTCCTGCAATCTGCAGCCAGAAGGGGGTGTAAATTTTTTGCCAGGGAAAAGGGCCGGGTTTGTGTTCGGGGGCCTGTGGCTGGGAGTGGGCCCGGGTGGCTCCTGAAAATCCACATACGCAGGATGGTTCCCAGATGAAAGGTGGCACCAGTGCCGAGTGGGCTGGTTTGATAGAGGGAGTGGCTCCTGCAATCTGCCAGCCAGAAGCGGGGGGTTAGTTTTGTTTTTCCAGGGAAAAAGGGGGGTGGTTTTGTTTGGGGGGCCCGTGGCTGGGAGTGGCGGCTGGCTCCTGAAAATCCACGATACGCAGGATGGTTCCCAGATGAAAGGTGGCACCATGCCGAGTCGGGCTGGTTTATAGAGGGAAGTGGCTCCTGCAATCTGCCAGCCCGAAGCGGGCGGTAGTTTTTTCCAGGAAAAGGGCCGGTTTGTGTTGGGGCCTGGGGGCTGGGGGTGGCCGGCTGGCTCCTGAAAATCCACGATAGCAGGATGGTTCCCAGATGAAAGGTGGCACCAGTGCCAGTCGGCTGGTTATGAGGGAAGTGGCTCCTGCAATCTGCCAGCCAGAGCGGGGCGGTAGTTTTTTTGCCAGGAAAAGGCCGTGTTTTGTGGGGGCCTGTGGGTGGGAGTGGCCCGGTGGTTGAAAAATCCCATAGCAGGGGGTTCCCCGATGAAGGTTCCATGCCCCAGCGGGGGTTAAGGGAAGTGGGTCCTGCAATGCCAGCCAGAACGGGGGGGTAGTTTTTTTCCAGGGGAAAGGGGGCCGGTTTGTGTTGGGGGGTGTGGGGGGGGGCCCCGGCTGGTTCCCGAAAAACCACATACGCGGATGTTCCCAAGAAAGGGGGCAAACCCGTGCCAGTGGGCGGTTTTATAAAAGGGCTCCTCAATTGCAGCAGAGAAAGGGGGGTAGTTTTTTTTGGGAAAAGGGCCCTGTTTTGTTTGGGGGCCCGTGGGGTGGGGGTGGGGGGCTGGCTCCTGAAAAACCAGTACAGGTGGTTCCGATGAAAAGGGGGGCACCCCCCAGTCGGGTGGTTGATAGAGGAATGGCTCCTGCAATTCCCCCAGGGGGCGGGGAGTTTTTTCCCGGGGAAAAGGGGTGTTTTGTTTGGGGCTGTGGCTGGGAGTGGCGGGTGGCTCCCAAAAAACCACGATACGCAGGTGGTTCCCAATGAAAGGGGGCACCCCGGGCCCCAGTCGGGTGGTTTGATGAGGAAGTGGGTCCTGCAAACTGCCAAAAGCGGGGGG
>NW_026994892.1:0-5152 GCF_028769735.1 Zonotrichia leucophrys gambelii
CATTTTTCTGGTGGGAGATTCAGGGCCACATGGCTCTATCAAAACCCGCCCGACTCCACGGGGCCACATTGGGTCAGGGAAAAACCCTCCTGGCGGGGGATTTAAGGGGCCAGCCCGGGCATTCCCCCACAGGCCCCGAAAAAACAACGCGGCCATTTTTCCCCGGATAAAAAAACCACCGCCCCTCTTCTGGCTGGCAGATTGCAGCAGCCACTTGGCCTATCAAACCAACCGCCCCAGACTGGTTTCCCTTTCATCTGGGAAACAATCCTGCGTCATGGATTTTTAGGAGCCAGCCGGCCACACCCAGCCACAGGCCCCAACAAAACTAAGCCCTTTTCCCCGGAAGTAAAAGACCTGCCCATTTCTGGCTGGCCCGATTGCAGGAGCCCCCTTGGCTCTATCAAACCCGCCCACTGGCCGGGCCACCTTTCACTGGGAACCCATCCTGGGGTATCGTGGATTTTCAGGAGCCAGCCGGCCATTCCCAGCCACAGGCCCGAAAAATCAATCCACGGCCCTTTTCCCTGGAAAACAAAACTCACCCACCCCGCTTCTGGCTGGCAGATTGCAGGAGCCACTTGGCTCTATCAAACCAGCATGACTCGGCACTGGTGCCCCCTTTCATCTGGGAACCATCCTGCGCGGCGTGGATTTTCAGGAGCCAGCCGGACATTCCCAGCCACAGGTCACCGAATGCAAACCACGGCCCTTTTCCCTGGCAAAAAAAACTCACCCACCCCGCTTCTGGCTGGCAGATTGCAGGAGCCACTTGGCTCTATCAAACCAGCCCGACTCGGCACTGGTGCCCCCTTGGGTCTGGGAATCATCCTGCTACGGGATTTTTAGGAGGCCCGCCCGGGCCCCTCCCAGCCCAAGGCCCCAAACACAAATACGGGCCCTTTTCCCTGGAAAAAACTGACCCCCCTTCTGGCTGGCAGATTGCAGGAGCACTTGGCTCTATCAAACCAGCCACTTTGGCACTGTGCCACCTTTCATTGGGGGCCATCCTGCGTACGTGGTTTTCAGGAACCAGCCGGCCATCCCAGCCACAGGGCCCCCAAAAAAAAAACTACGGCCCTTTTTTCCCCGGGGAAATAAAACTTACCCCGCCCCTTCTGGCTGGGAGATTGCAGGGGCCCCCATTCTACTTCAAAACCCGCCCCACTCGGGACTGGCCAACCCTTTTACTGGGGAAAACCCTCCTGCGTATGTGGATTTTTCAGGAGCCAGCCGGACATTTCCCCCGCCACAGGGTTTCCCCCAAAACCACAAGAAAAATCAAACCCGCCCACCTTTGGGACTGGGCTACCCCTTTTTTAAACTGGGCCATCCGCCTTCCTGGATTTTCCCGGACCAGGGCCCCCAAATCCCAACCAAAAGGGGCCCCCAAAAAAATTTTTAACCCCCCTTTTTCCCCGGAAAAAAACTACCCCCCCGCCTGGCTGGCAAAATTGCAGGAGCCCCTTTGGGGTTTTCAAACCCGCCCCCACTTTTGGACTGGGGCCACCTTTCAACTTGGGGGGCCATCCTTTCGAAACGTGGATTTTTTAGGAGCCACCGGCCACTCCCCGCCACAGGCCCCCAAACCAAAACCCCGGCCCTTTTTCCCTTGGAAAAAAAACTACCCCACCCCCTTCTTTCTGGCCCGATTGCAGGGGGACACTTGGCCTATCAAAAACCCCCCGACCGGGACTGGACCCCCCCCCTTTTTGGGAAACATCCGCTTTTGTGGATTTTTTAGGACCACCGGGCCCCCTCCCCGCCACAGGCCCCCAAACAAAAAACTACGGGCCCTTTTTTTCCCCGGGGAAATAAAACACCTGCCCACCCTTTTGGCGGCCCGATTGCAGGGCCAAATTTATACAATCAAACCCGGCCCCAAATTTTGGGAATGGGGCCCAAACCCTTTTAACTGGGAACCATCCGCTTTTCGTGGAATTTTTCCCGGGGCCAGCCGGGGGCCCCCCCCAGCCCCCAGGGCCCCAAAAAAGAAAAATACGGCCCTTTTTTTCCCCGGAAAATAAAACGACCTTCCCATCTTCTGGCTGGCAGGGTTGCAGGAGGGACTTGTTTAAAGATCAAACCAGCCCTACAAAAGGGACTTGGGGCCCCCTTTCCCTCTGGAACCACCTGCGTAAAACGTGGATTTTTTAAGGGGGCAGCCGCACCCCCCAGCCAAAAGGCACCCAAACAAAATCTAAAGGTACTTTTCCCTGGAAATTTAAACTGACCTTTCCCCTCCCTTTTCTGGCAGATTGGGAGGACCCCTTGGTTTTTGTCAAACCACCCACTTGGAACCCGGGGCCACCCCTTTTATCGGGGAAACCCTCCACATATCGGGCAATTTCAGGAAACCGCCGCCCTCCCAACCACGGCCCCCAAACAAAAACCAGGCCCTTTTTTCCCTGGGAAACAAAACTAAAACCCCCCCCACTTTTGGGGTACAATTGCAAGGGGACAATTGGGGCCCCTTCCCAAAAAAACCCGACTCGGCCCCAGGCCCCCCCCTTGGGGGCTGAAACCATCCCAGGGGGGCGGGGTTTTCGGAGGCAAAACCCGGGCTTTTCCAACCACAAAGGGCACCGAATGGGAAACCCCCCCCTTTTCCCTGGCAAAAAAAACTCACCCCACCCCGCTTTTTGGGTGGCAAAATTCAGGAAACCACCCTGGCTCTATCAAACCCGCCCGACTTGGTAATGGTGCCCCCCCTTTGGGTTTTGGGAAACCAAACCTGGGTGGGTGGGGTTTTAAGGAGCCAGCCCCGGAAATTCCCCGCCACAGGCCCCAAAAAAAAACCAGGGCCCTTTTTCCCCCCCAAAAAAAACTCAAACCCCCCCCGCTTCTGGCTTGGGAGATTGCAGGAGCCACTTTTCCCCTATCAAACCCGGGCCCCACTCGGGACTGGTGCCTTTCCTTTCCTGGGAACCCTCCTGCGTATCGTGGATTTTCAGGAGCCAAGCCGGCCCCTTTTCCCCGCCAAAGGCCCCCAAACACAAACCAAAGGTTCCCCCTTTTCCCCGGGAAATAAAACGACCTGCCCCCTCTTCGGTGGCATTGCAGGAGCCACTTTCCCCCATAAACCAGCCCGACTTGGCACGGTGCCCCCTTTCAGGGAACCATCCTGCGGGTTGTGGATTTTTTGGAGGGCCCGCCCCAAAACCCAGCCCCAAAGGCCCCCAAAAAAAACACGGCCCCCCTTTCCCCGGAAAAAAAAAACCAACCCCACCCGCCCCCCCTGGCTGGGAGATTTTTTTCAGGAGCCCTTTTGGCCCCTATCAAAACCCGCCCGACTTGGGAAATGGTCCCAAACCCTTTCAACTGGGGAACCCCTCCCGCCAAACGGTTGGGAATTTTTGGGGGCCAGGGCCCGGGCCAAAAATCCCACCACAGGCCCCCAAACACAAAAACGGCCCCCTTTTTCCCCGAAAAAAACCAACCCCCCCCTCTTTTCCCGGGTGGGGAAAATTTTAGGAGCCCCTTTCTATCAAACCAGCCCGACTTCACGGTTTCCACCTTTCCTCGGGAACCAAACCTTCCAAACGTGGGTTTTTTTAGGACCAAGGGCCGGGGCCCCCCCCCAGCCCAGGCCCCCCCCAAAAAAAACAGGGCCCCCTTTCCCCTTTAAAAAAATTACCCCCCATTTTTTGGCTGGCAATTGCAGGGGGACACTTTCTCTATCAAACCAACCCACTTGGCCTGGTTTCCAAATTTCTGGAAACCCTCCTGCGTATTTGGATTTTCCCCGGGCCGCCGGGGCCCCAATCCCACCACAACCCCCCAAAAAAAAACTAACGGCCCTTTTCCCCCGGAAGTAAAACGGACCGGGCCCCTCTTCTGGCGGGCAATTGCAGGAGCCAATTCTCAATCAAACCCCCCCCCCACTTGCACTGGGGTGGGCCACCTTTCATTTGGGAAAAAATCCCTTTCTATCGTGATTTTTATGGCCCGCCGGGCCCCTCCCCGCCCCCAGGCCCCCAAAAAAAACTACGGCCCTTTTCCCGGGAAAATAAAAATGAACCCCCCCAATTTTTGGCTGGCAGATTTCAGGAGCCCTTTGGCCCCTTTCAAACCACCCGACTTGGCCTGGGGCCCACCTTTCATTGGGAAACCTCCTGCCGTTATTTTAAGGGGGCCACCCCCGGGCCCCTCCCAGCCACATGCCCCAAAAAAAAAACCAGGCCCTTTTCCCCGGAAAAAAAAAACCCACCCCCCCCCCTTCTGGCTGGCAGATTGCAGGAGCCATTGGCTCTATCAAACCAGCCACTCGGCACTGGTGCCCCTTTTCTGGGAACCATCCTGGCGGCGTGGATTTTAAGGGGCCAGCCGCCACTCCCAGCCACAGGCCCCAAACACCAAAGGCCCTTTTCCTGGAAAATAAAACTACCGCCCCTTCTGGCTGGCAGATTGCAGGAGACACTGGCTTATCAAACCAGCCCAATTGGCCTGGTGCCACCCTTTTTGGGAATCCCTCCCGCGTATCGTGGATTTTAAGGAGCCAGGCCCGGGCCCCTCCAGCCACAGGCCCCCCAAACAACAAACTACGGCCCTTTTTCCCTGGAAGTAAAACTGACCCCTTTCCCCTCTTCGGGGTGGCAGATGCAGAGCCACATGCTCTTATCAAAACCACCCACTCGGCACTTGGGGCCCCTTGGTCGGGAACCATCCTGCGCGTGGATTTCAGGAGCCAGCGGCCCTCCCGCCACAGGCCCCAAAAAGAAACCCGGCCCCTTTTTCCCCGGAAAAAATTACCCACCCGTTCTGGCTGGCAGATTGCAGAGGCCCCTTTGGTCATCAAACCAGCCCGACTAGGACTGGTGCCACCTTTCATCTGGGAACAATCCTGCGTATCGTGGATTTCAGGAGCCAGCCGGCCACTCCGCCCCCCAGGCCCCCAACAAAACAGGCCCTTTCCCCCGGAAAAAATTTACCCCCCTCTTTGGGTGGGAATTTTCAGGAGACACTTTGGGTCTATCAACCCCGCCCGACTCGGCCCGGGCCCCCATCTGGGAAAAACCCCCGGGCGTGGATTTTAGGAGCCAGCCGGCCCTTCCCAGCCACAGGCCCCGAAAAAACCACGGCCCTTTTCCCTGGAAAAAAAAACTCACCCACCCCGTTCTGGGTGGCGATTGCAGGAGCCCCTTGGCTCTAT
>NW_026994893.1:0-5147 GCF_028769735.1 Zonotrichia leucophrys gambelii
AGTAAAATTGACCTGCTCGTCATCTGGCTGGCAGATTGCATGAGCCACTGTCATGGTTTGACCCGGAAGGAGTGGGAATTCTGGGAAGCTGTGGTCAAACCAATGAAGGTTTTGGGTTTCATACTGACACCTGGTGTAGCCAGTGGGGTTTGGACACACCTCCGGGAATACACAGGAGTTAAAAGCAGGGCACTGCCCTGGCACTTCCTCTTTGGACATCGTCGGGCGAAGAGGTCAGATCTCTCTCCCCCGCCCGGCCCGCTGCTGCTGGGCGGGGGAGGGGCCGCCATGCCGTGGGCCTGGGGCCTGGACAGAGGTGGGGGTTGAGGGGGCTTCGAGGATGGAAGGGTGGGGAGCCCCAAGAGACATCGGGCAGCCAGCCCCCCTCCCCCCAGGAGAGCAGCCAGCGAGAAGGGGGAGGAAGACTGCCCGGCCGCAGCGGCAGCGTGTGGGCAGCGTGCGTGGGAGCCGTTCCCGTGGGAGCCGCTCCGGGACCGAAAGACAGAGACTGAAAACTTTTAACCCTTTCTTGCATGATTGGGGCCTTGCAGAAAATGCTAATCCTCCTCGAAGCTGAATAAGAAGGGAGATGAGAGATGAGATGAGATAAGGACTTTGGCCCGGAGTTTGTGGAGATGATTGGATGGGGAGAGATGATTTGGAGTGGCCTTTTGGCTGGACTTTTTCTTGTAGCCATGGACTCAGTTGTTCCTGTGACACAGACTGCATTTAGGGGGAGGCAGTGCCTCAAAACCAGGAGGGTTCATTTGTGAGGACCCCCCGGCCCCAGGGGGTTGGAAAAATATGGGGGGACAGTTGTCCCAAAAGCAGAGACTGTGCCTTTTTGGAGTGAGACAAGGCATCCTTGAAAGACCACCCTAAAAGCAGCTCTGGCCATGTCTCGGTGGTGAGAGCACTGAGCATGGAAGGAACATGTCACAAGCGGCAAATGGACTTTCCGGGCGGTGCCGAAGTGACAAGGAAGCATCCGGGATTTCAGTGTGTTTCCAGAAGCCTATGGAACAAGAAGGACTCCTTTTCCTCTTCATGAACTGCAGTTTGAGTATACTAAAGCGTCGTGCCGGGCTGGGCACTTGGTATTTTTGAGAGAATGTATTGGATTGGGAAAGTCAGGGAGTGGGGAGGAGGAAAAGTGGTTTTGTAAGGTTTTCAATTTTTTTTTCTTTTCTTTATAGTCTCTCCCTATTTCCCGGTAGTTTAAGTAATAAAGTGGTCTTTATGTTTAAGTTAGAGCCTGTTTTGCTTATTCCTGGTCACATCTCACAGCAGACACCAGGGTGAGGCATTTTCATGGGGGGCACTGGCTCTGTGCCAGGCTCAAACCATGACAGCCACTTGCCTCTATCAATCCAGCCCGACCTGGCACTGGTGCCACCTTCCATCTGGGAACCATCCTGCGTATCGTGGATTTTCAGGAGCCAGCCGGCCACTCCCAGCCACAGGCACCCGAACACAAACCACGGACATTTTCCCTGGCAAAGAAAACTCACCCGCCCCGCTTCTGGCTGGCAGATTGCAGGAGCCACTTGCCTCTATCAATCCAGCCCGAGTCGGCACTGGTGCCACCTTTCATCTGGGAACCATCCTGCGTATCGTGGATTTCAGGAGCCAGCCGGCCACTCCCAGCCACAGGCCCCCGAACACGAACCACGGCCCTTTTCCCTGGCACACAAAACTTACCCACCCCGCTTCTGGCTGGCAGATTGCAGGAGCCACTTCCCTCTATCAAACCAGCCCGACTCGACACTGGTGCCACCTTGGGTCTGGGAGCCATCCTGCGTATTGTGGATTTTCAGGGGCCAGCCGGCCACTCCCAGCCACAGGCCCTCAAACACAAACTACGGCCCTTTTCCCTGGAAGTAAAACTGACCTGCCCGTCATCTGGCTGGCAGATTGCAGGAGCCACTTGCCTCTATCAATCCAGCCCGACTCGCACTGGTGCCGCCTTTCATCTGGGAACCATCCTGCGTATCGTGGATTTTCAGGAGCCAGCCGGCCACTCCCAGCCACAGGCCCCCAAACACAAACCACGGCCCTTTTCCCTGGCAAACAAAACTCACCCGCCCCGCTTCTGGCTGGCAGATTGCAGGAGCCACTTCCCCATATCAAACCAGCCCGACTCGGCACTGGTTCAACCTTTCATCTGGGAACCATCCTGCGTATCGTGGATTTTCAGGAGCCAGCCGGCCACTCCCAGCCACAGGCCCCCGAACACAAACCACGGCCCTTTTCCCTGGCACACAAAACTTACCCACCCCGCTTCTTCTTGGCAGTTTGCAGGAGCCACTTGCCTCTATCAAACCAGCCCGACTGAACACAGGTGCCACCTTTCATCTGGGAACCATCCTGCGTATCGTGGATTTTCAGGAGCCAGCCGGCCACTCCCAGCCACAGGTCCCCAAACAAATACTACGGCCCTTTTCCCTGGAATGAAAACTGACCTGCCCATCTTCTGGCTGGCAGATTGCAGGAACCACTTGGCTCTCTCAAACCAGCCCAACTTGGCACTGGTGCCACCTTTCATCTGGGAACCATCCTGCGTATCGTGGATTTTCAGGAGCCAGCCGGCCACTCCCAGACACAGGCCTCCGAACACAAACCACGGCCCTTTTCCCTGGCACACAAAACTTACCCACCCCGCTTCTGGCTGGCAGATTGCAGGAGCCATTTGCATCTATCAAACCAGCCCGACATGGCACTGGTGCCACCTTGGGTCTGGGAGCCATCCTGCGTATTGTGGATTTTCAGGGGCCAGCCGGCCACTCCCAGCCACAAGTCCCCAAATACAATCTACGGCCCTTTTCCCTGGAAGTAAAACTGACCTGCCCATTCTCTGGCTGGCACACTGCAGCAGCCACTTGGTAACATCAAACCTGCCCAACTTGGCACTGGTGCCACCTTTCATCTGGGAACCATCCTGCGTATCGTGGATTTTCATGAGCCAGCTGGCCACTCCCAGCCACAGGCCCCCAATCAAAAACTACGGCCATTTTCCCTGGAAGTAAAACTGACCTGCCCGTCATCTGGCTGGCAGATTGCAGGAGCCACTTGCCTCTATCAATCCAGCCCGACTTGGCACTGGTGCCACCTTTCATCTGGGAACCATCCTGCGTATCATGGATTTTCAGGAGCCAGCCGGCCACTCCCAGCCACAAGTCCCCAAATACAATCTACGGCCCTTTTCCCTGGAAGTAAAGCTGACCTGCCCGTCATCTGGCTGGCAGATTGCAGGATCCACTTGCCTCTATCAATCCAGCCCGACTCGGCACTGGTGCCACCTTTCATCTGGGAACCATCCTGCGTATCGTGGATTTTCAGGAGCCAGCCGGCCACTCCCAGCCACAGGCCCCCGAACAAAAACCATGGCCCTTTTCCCTGGCAAACAAAACTCACCCACCGCACTTCTGGCTGGCAGATTGCAGGAGCCACTTGCCTCTATCAATCCAATCCGACTCGGCACTGGTGCCACCTTTCATCTGGGAACCATCCTGCGTATCGTGGATTTTCAGGAGCCAGACGGCCACTCCCAGCCACAGGCCCCCGAACACAAACCACGGCTCTTTTCCCTGCCACACAAAACTTACCCACCCCGCTTCTGGCTGGCAGATTGCAGGAGCCATTTCCCTCTATCAAACCAGCCCGACTCGACACTGGTGCCACCTTTCATCTGGGAACCATCCTGCGTATCGTGGATTTTCAGGAGCCAGCCGGCCACTCCCAGCCACAGGTCCCCAAACAAATACTACAGCCCTTTTCCCTGGATGTAAAACTGACCTGCCCGTCATCTGGCTGGCAGATTGCAGGAGCCACTTGCCTTTATCAATCCAGCCCGCCTCGGCACTTGTGCCACCTTCCATCTGGGAACCATCTTGCGTATCGTGGATTTTCAGGAGCCAGCCGGCCACTCCCAGCCACAGGCCCCCGAACACAAACCACGGCCCTTTTCCCTGGCAAAGAAAACTCACCCGTCCCGCTTCTGGCTGGCAGATTGCAGGAGCCACTTGCCTCTATCAATCCAGCCCGACTCGACACTGGTGCCACCTTGGGTCTGGGAGCCATCCTGCGTATTGTGGATTTTCAAGGGCCAGCCGGCCACTCCCAGCCACAGGCCCTCAAACACAAACTACGGCCCTTTTCCCTGGAAGTAAAACTGACCTGCCCGTCATCTGGCTGGCAGATTGCAGGAGCCACTTCCCTCTATCAATCCTGAACGACTCGGCACTGGTGCCGCCTTTCATCTGGGAACCATCCTGCGTATCGTGGATTTTCAGGAGCCAGCCGGCCACTCCCAGCCACAGGCCCCCAAACACAAACCACGGCCCTTTTCCCTGGCAAACAAAACTCACCCGCCCCGCTTCTGGCTGGCAGATTGCAGGAGCCACTTCCCCATATCAACCAGCCCGACTCGGCACTGGTGCAACCTTTCATCTGGAACCATCCTGCGTATCGTGGATTTTCAGGAGCCAGCCGGCCACTCCCAGCCACAGGCCCCCGAACACAAACCACGGCCCTTTTCCCTGGCACACAAAACTTACCCACCCCGCTTCTTCTTGGCAGTTTGCAGGAGCCACTTGCCTCTATCAAACCAGCCCGACTCGACACAGGTGCCACCTTTCATCTGGGAACCATCCTGCGTATCGTGGATTTTCAGGAGCCAGCCGGCCACTCCCAGCCACAGGTCCCCAAACAAATACTATGGCCCTTTTCCCTTGAATGAAAACTGACCTGCCCATCTTCTGGCTGGCAGATTGCAGGAACCACTTGCTCTTCAACCAGCCTACTTGGCACTGGTGCCACCTTTCATCTGGGAACCATCCTGCGTATCGTGGATTTTCAGAGCGCAGCCGGCCACTCCCAGCCACAGGCCTCCAAAATACCAACCACGGCCCATTTCCCTGGACACAAAACTTACCCCCCCGCATTCTGGCTGGCAGATTGCAGGAGCCACTTGCCTCTATCAACCAGCCCGACATGGCACTGGTGCCACCTTGGTATGGAGCCATCCTGCGTATTGTGGATTTTCAGGGGCCAGCCGGCCACTCCCAGCCACAAGTCCCCAACATAAATCTACGGCCCTTTTCCCTGGAAAAAACTCACCCACCGCACTTCTGGCTGGCAGATTGCAG
>NW_026994894.1:0-5145 GCF_028769735.1 Zonotrichia leucophrys gambelii
TATCAAACAGCCTGAACTCGACACTGGTGCCACCTTTCATCTGGAACCATCCTGCGTATGTGGATTTCAGGAGCAGCGGCACTCCAGCCCAGGCCCCCAAACAAAACTAGCCCCTTTTCCTGAATTAAAACGACCTGCCCACTTCTGGCTGCAGATTGCAGGACCACTTGCTATCAACCACCGACTGGCACTGTGCCACTTTCATTGGGAACCACCTGGCGTATCGGGATTTAGGAGCCAGCCGGCACTCCCAGCACAGGCCCGAACACAAACTACGGCCCTTTTCCCTGGCAAACAAAACTTACCCACCCCGCTTCTGGCTGGCAGATTGCAGAGCCCTTCCTCTATCAAACCAGCCCGACTGGCACTGGTGCCACCTTGGTCGGGCCATCCAGCGTATTGTGGATTTTCAGGGCCAGCCGGCCACTCCCAGCCAAATCCCCAAATAACTACGGCCCTTTTCCTGGAAGAAAACTGACTGCCCTATCTGGCGGCACATTGCAGAGCCACTTGGTAATATCAACCTGCCAACTGGCCTGGTGCCACCTTTCATCTGGAACCATCCGCGTATCGTGATTTTCAGGGCAGCCGGCCACTCCAGCCACAGCCCCCAACACCAACACGGCCCTTTTTCCCTGGAAGTAAAACTACCCCGTCTCTGGCTGGCAGATTGCAGGAGCCACTTGCCTCTATCAACGCCGACTCGACTGGTGCCACCTTTCATCTGGGAACCTCCTGCGTATCGTGGATTTTCAGGAGCAGCCGGCCACTCCCAGCCACAGGCCCCCAAACACAAACTACGGCCTTTTCCCTGGAATAAAACTGACCTGCCCTCTCTGGCTGGCAGATTGCAGAGCCACTTGCTCTTCAAACCAGCCGACTCGACACTGTGCCACCTTTCATCTGGGAACCATCCTGCGTATCGTGGATTTTCAGGAGCCAGCCGGCCACTCCCGCCACAGGCCCCCAACACAAACACGGCCCTTTCCCTGAATAAAACTAACCTGCCTCTTCTGGCTGGCAGATTGCAGGAGCACTGCCTCATCAACCACCGACTCGGCACTGGTGCCACCTTTCATCTGGAACCATCCTGCGTATCGTGGATTTCAGAGCCAGCCGGCCACTCCAGCCCCAGGCCCCAAACACAAACACGGCCCTTTTCCCTGGCAAACAAAACTACCCCCCCTTTGGCTGGCAGATTGCAGGAGCCACTTGCCTCTATCAACCAGCCCGACTGGCACTGGTGCCACCTTTTCTGGGAACCATCCTGCGTATCGTGGATTTTCAGGAGCAGCGGCCACTCCAGCCACAGGCCCCAAAAAACTACGGCCCTTTTCCCTGGAATAAAACTGACTGCCGTCTCTGGCGGCAGATTGCAGGAGCCACTTGCCCTATAAACCAGCCCACTGGCACTGGTGCCACCTTTCATCTGGGAACCATCCTGCGTATCGTGGATTTTCAGGAGCCAGCCGGCCACTCCCAGCCACAGGGCCCCGAACACAAACCACGGCCCTTTTCCCTGGCAAACAAAACTAACCCACCCCGCTTCTGGCTGGCAGATTGCAGGAGCCACTTGACTCTATCAAACCAGCCTGACTCGACACTGGTGCCACCTTTCATCTGGGAACCATCCTGCGTATTGTGGATTTTCAGGAGCCAGCCGGCCACTCCTAGCCACTGGCCCCCAAACAAATACTATGCCCCTTTTCCATGGAATTAAAACAGACCTGCCCAACTTCTGGCTGGCAGATTGCAGGAGCCACTTGGTACTATCAAGCCACCTGACAAGGCACTGCTGCCACTTTTCATCTGGGAACCATCCTGCGTATCGTGGATTTTCAGGAGCCAGCCGGTCACTCCCAGCCACAGGCCCCCAAACACAAACTACGGCCCTTTTCCTTGGCAAACAAAACTTACCCACCCCGCTTCTGGCTGGCAGATTGCAGGAGCCCCTTGCCTCTATCAAACCAGCCCGACATGGCACTGGTGCCACCTTGGGTCTGGGAGCCATCCAGCGTATTGTGGATTTTCAAGGGCCAGCCGGCCACTCCCAGCCAAAATCCCCCAAAATAAGCTACGGCCCTTTTCCCTGGAAGAAAAACTGACCTGCCCTTTATCTGGCGGGCACATTGCAGAAGCCACTTGGTAATATCCAACCTGCCCAACTTGGCACTGGTGCCACCTTTCATCTGGGAACCATCCTGCGTATCGTGGATTTTCAGGAGCCAGCCGGCCACTCCCAGCCACAGCCCCCAAACACAAACCACGGCCCTTTTCCCTGGAAGTAAAACTGACCTGCCCGTCATCTGGCTGGCAGATTGCAGGAGCCACTTGCCTCTATCAATCCAGCCCGACTTGGCACTGGTGCCACCTTTCATCTGGGAACCATCCTGCGTATCGTGGATTTTCAGGAGCCAGCCGGCCACTCCCAGCCACAGGCCCCCGAACACAAACCACGGCTCGTTTCCCTGGCAAAGAAAACCACCCGCCCCGCATCTGGCTGGCAGATTGCAGGAGCCACTTGCCTCTATCAAACCAGCCAGACTTGGCACTGGTGCCACCTTTGGTCTGGGAGCCATCCTGCGTATTGTGGATTTTCAGGGCCAGCCGGCCACTCCCAGCCACAGCCCCCGAACAAAACCACGGCCCTTTTCCCTGGAAAAAAACTACCTGCCCCCTTCTGGCTGGCAGATTGCAGGAGCCTTCCCTCTATCAATCCAGCCCGACTCGGCACTGGTGCCACCTTTCATCTGGGAACCATCCTGCGTATCGTGGATTTTTAGGAGCCCGCCCGGGCCCCTCCACCAACAGGCCCCGAACACAATCCACGGCCCTTTTCCCTGGAATAAAACTGACCTCCCGTCATCTGGCTGGCAGATTGCAGGAGCCACTTGCCTCATCAATCCAGCCCGTCTTGGCACTGGTGCCACCTTTCATCTGGGAACCTTTCCCGGTATCGTGGATTTCAGGAGCCAGCCGGCCACTCCCAGCCACACCCCCCAAACACCCAAAAAACGGCCCTTTTTCCTGGAAAAAATACCCCCCGTTTTTGGCTGGCAGATTGCAGGAGGGCCACTTGGCCCCTATCAAACCAGCCGTCTTGGCTGGTGCCACCTTTCATCTGGGAAAACCTCTCGTATTGTGGATTTTCAGGAGCCAGCGGCCACTCCCAGCCACAGGCCCCCAAACAAACTACGGCCCTTTTCCCTGGAAGTAAAAATGACTGCCGTCATCTGGCTGGCAGATTGCAGGAGCCACTTGCCCCTATCAAACCAGCCGACTCGGCACTGGTGCCACCTTTCATCTGGGAACCTCACTGCGTATCGTGGGTTTTCAGGAGCCAGCCGGCCCCTCCCAGCCCCAGGCCCCCAAACACAAAATTACCGCTTTCCTGGAAAAAAATTACCCCCCTTCCGGCTGGCAGATTGCAGGACCACTTGCCTCAATCAAACCAGCCAGACTCGACACTGGTCACCTTCACTTTATCTGGGACCATCCTGCGTATTGTGGATTTCAGGAGCCAGCGCCACTCCCCGCCAACAGCCCCAAACACAAACCACGGCCCTTTTCCCTGGAAAAAACTACCGCCCGTTTTGGCTGGCAGATTGAGGGGACCCCTTGCTTATCAATCCAGCCCGACTCGACACTGGTGCCACCTTTCATCTGGGAACCATCCCTGCGTATCGTGGATTTTCAGGAGCCAGCCGGCCACTCCCACCAAGGCCCCAAACACAATCCACGGCCCTTTTCCCTGGAATAAAACCTGACCTGCCCTCATCTGGCTGGCAGATGCAGGAGCCACTTGCCTCTATCAACCAGCCCGACTCGGCACTGGTGCCACCTTTCATCTGGGAACCATCCTGCGTATCGTGGATTTTCAGGACCAGCCGGCCACTCCCAGCCACAGGCCCCCAAACACAAACCACGGCCCTTTTCCCTGGCAAACAAAACTACCCCCCCGTTCTGGCTGGCAGTTTGCAGGAGCCACTTGCTCTATCAAACCAGCCGACTCGCACTGGTGCCACCTTTCATCTGGGAACCATCCTGCGTATGTGGATTTTCCAGGAGCCAGCCGGCCACTCCCAGCCACGGCCCCCAACAAATCACGGCCCTTTTCCCTGGAATTAAAACAGACTCTGCCCACTTCTGGCTGGCAGATTGCAGAGCCACTTGTACTATCAACCACCTGACTTGGCACTGGTGCCACTTTTCATCTGGGAACCATCCGCGTATCGTGGTTTTCAGGAGCCAGCCGGGCACTCCCAGCCACAGGCCCCAAACACAATTACGGGCCCTTTCCTGGAAAAAAACTTACCCCCGTTCTTGGCTGGCAGATTGCAGGAACCACTTTTCCTCATCAAACCAGCCCATTGGCACTGGTGCCACTTTTCTGGGACCATCCGCGTATTGTGGATTTCAAAGGGCCAGCCGGCACTCCCAGCCAAAACCCCCAAAAAAACTACGGGCCCTTTTCCCCGGAAGAAAACTGACTGCCTTCATCTGGCGCAATTGCAGGAAACCACTTGGTAATATCAACCAGCCCAAATTGGCACTGGTGCCACCTTTCATCTGGGGAACCTCCTGCGTATTTGTGGATTTTCAGGGCCACCGGCCACTCCCAGCCACAGCCCCCAAAAACAACCACGGCCCTTTTCCCTGGAAGTAAAACTGACCTGCCCTCATCGCTGCAGATTTCAGGAAACCACTTGCTCTATCAAACCAGCCCCTTGGCACTGGGGCCACCTTTCATCTGGGGGAAACCCTCCCTGTATCGTGGATTTCAGGAGCCAGCCGGCCCCTCCCAGCCCCAGGCCCCCAACACAAACCACGGCCCTTTTCCCTGGCAAAAAAACTCACCCGCCCCTCTGGCTGGCAGATTGCAGGAGCCACTTCCTCATCAAACCAGCCCGACTCGGAACTGGTGCCACCTTTCATCTGGGAACCATCCTGCGTATTGTGGATTTTCAGGAGCCAGCCGGCCACTCCAGCCAAGCCCCAAAAAAATTTGGGGCCCCTTTTTCCCGGAAAAAAAATCTGCCCCTTTTGGCTGGGGAGATTGCAGGAGCCATTTCCCCACAACCACCGCTGGCACTGGTTTCCACCTTTTTATCTGGGGAAACCCTCCTGCGTTGTGGATTTTCCCCG
>NW_026994895.1:0-5136 GCF_028769735.1 Zonotrichia leucophrys gambelii
TCGGGGAGGTTTTAAACCCCCCCCACCCATCCCCCCCAAAAAAAAACCCCCCTTTTTTTTTTTTTTTTTTTTTTTTTTTTTTTTTTTTTTTTTTTTTTTTTTTTTTTTTTTTTTTTTTTTTTTTTTTTTTTTTTTTTTTTTTTTTTTTTTTTTTTTTTTTTTTTTTTTTTTTTTTTTTTTTTTTTTTTTTTTTTTTTTTTTTTTTTTTTTTTTTTTTTTTTTTTTTTTTTTTTTTTTTTTTTTTTTTTTTTTTTTTTTTTTTTTTTTTTTTTTTTTTTTTTTTTTTTTTTTTTTTTTTTTTTTTTTTTTTAAAAAAAAAAAAAAAAAAAAAAAAAAAAAAAAAAAAAAAAAAAAAAAAAAAAAAAAAAAAAAAAAAAAAAAAAAAAAAAAAAAAAAAAAAAAAAAAAAAAAAAAAAAAAAAAAAAAAAAAAAAAAAAAAAAAAAAAAAAAAAAAAAAAAAAAAAAAAAAAAAAAAAAAAAAAAAAAAAAAAAAAAAAAAAAAAAAAAAAAAAAAAAAAAAAAAAAAAAAAAACCCTTCATTTCTGGAAAATCTCACGGGGTTTCATAAAACTGACCTGCCATCATCTGGCGCACTTGCAGCAGCCACTGGTATATCAAGCTGCCCGACTTGCACTGTGCACTTTCATCTGGACCATCCGCGATCGGATTTCAAAACCTGCACTCTCCCAAGGCCCCCGAAACAAAGACGGCCCCTTTCCCTGGAATTAAACTGACTCCCATCTTCTGTGGCAGATGCAAACCACTGGCCTCTCAAACACCACAGGCATGTGCCACATTCATCTGGAACCATCCTGCATCGTGGTTTTCGACCACCGCCACTCCACCACGCCCCGAAACAAACACGGCCCTTCCCTGCAACAAACTACCACCCCGCTCTGGCTGAGATTGCGAGCCCTTGCCCTCAAAACATGCCATTGCCCTCTACAAACCAGTGCACGCCACTCCCACTAAGCCCAAAATAAAGACTACAGCCGAAGTCCCCAAACACAAACACGGCCCTTTTCCCTGAAAGTAAAACTGCCGCCCTATCTGCCCGGCAGATTGCATGAGCCACTTGCCTCTATCAAACCAGCCCGACTTGGCACTGGTGCCACCTTTCATCTGGGAACCATCCTGCGTATCGTGGATTTTCAGGAGCCAGCCGGCCACTCCCAGCCACAGGACCCCGAACAAAACTACGGCCCTTTTCCCTGGCAAACAAACTCACCCGCCCGCTTTTGGCTGGCAGATTGCAGGAGCCACTCCCTATCAAACCAGCCGACTCGGCACTGGTGCCACTTTCATCTGGGAACCATCCTGCGTATCGTGGATTTTCAGGAGCCAGCCGGCCACTCCCAGCCACAGGCCCCCAAACACAAACTACGGCCCTTTTCCCTGGAATAAAACTGACCTGCCCGTCATCTGGCTGGCAGATTGCAGGACCACTTGCCTCTATCAAACCAGCCCAACTTGGCACTGGTGCCACCTTTCATCTGGGAACCATCCTGCGTATCGTGGATTTTCAGGAGCCAGCCGGCCACTCCCAGCCACAGGCCCCCGAACACAAACCACGGCCCTTTTCCCTGGAAGTAAAACTGACCTGCCCATCATCTGGCTGGCACATTGCAGCAGCCACTTGTTAATATCAAACCTGCCCGACGTGGCACTGGTGCCACCTTTCATCTGGGAACCATCCCGCGTATCGTGGATTTTCAGGAACCAGCCTGCCACTCTCAGCCACAGGCCCCCGAACACAAACCACGGCCCTTTTCCCTGGCAAACAAAACTCACCCAGCCCGTTTCTGGCTGGCAGATTGCAGGAGCCACTTGCCTCTATCAATCCAGCCCGACTTGGCGCTGGTGCCACCTTTCATCTGGGAACCATCCTGCGTATCGTGGATTTTCAGGAGCCAGCCGGCCACTCCCAGCCACAGGCCCCCAAACAAAACCACGGCCCTTTTCCCTGGCAAACAAAACTAACCCACCCCGCTTCTGGCTGGAAGATTGCGGGAGCCACTTGACTCTATCAAACCAGCCCGACTCGGAAACGGTGCCACCTTTCATCTGGGAACCATCCTGCGTATCGTGGATTTTCAGGAGCCAGCCGGCCACTCCCAGCCACAGGCCCCGAACACAAACCACGGCCCTTTTCCCTGGCAAACAAAATTCACCCGCCCCGCTTCTGGCTGGCAGATTGCAGGAGCCACTTCCCTCTATCAAACCAGCCCGACTTGGCACTGGTGCCACCTTTCATCTGGGAGCCATCCTGCGTATTGTGGATTTTCAGGGGCCAGCCGGCCACTCCCAGCCAGAAGTCCCCAAATACAAACTACGGCCCTTTTCCCTGAAAGTAAAACTGGCCTGCCCATCATCTGCCTGGCAGATTGCATGAGCCACTTGCCTCTATCAAACCAGCCCGACTTGGCACTGGTGCCACCTTTCATCTGGGAACCATCCTGTGTATCGTGGATTTTCAGGAGCCAGCCGGCCACTCCCAGCCACAGGACCCCGAACAAACACTACGGCCCTTTTCCCTGGCAAACAAAACTCACCCGCCCTGCTTCTGGCTGGCAGATTGCAGGAGACACTTACCCATATCAAACCAGCCCGATTCGTCACTGGTGCCACCTTTCATCTGGGAACCATCCTGCGTATCGTGGATTTTCAGGAGCCAGCCGGCCACTCCCAGCCACAGGTCCCCAAACACAAACCACGGCCATTTTCCCTGGCAAAGAAAACTCACCCACCCCGCTTCTGGCTGGCCGATTGCAGGAGCCACTTCCCTCTATTAAACCAGCCCGACTCGGCACTGGTGCCACCTTTCATCTGAGAACCATCCTGCGTATCGTGGATTTTCAGGAGCCAGCCGGCCACTCCCAGCCACAGGCCCCGAACACAAACCAGGCCTTTTCCCTGGCAAAAAACTCACTGCCCGTTCTGGCTGGCAGATTGCAGGAGCACTTGCTCTATCAAACCAGCCGACTCGACATGGTGCCACTTTCATCTGGGAACATCTGCGTATTGTGGATTTTCAGGAGAAGCCGGCCACTCCCGCCACAGGTCCCAACAAAACACGGCCCTTTTCCTGGAATAAAACGACCTCCCCATCTTCTGGCTGGCAGATGCAGGAGCCACTTGTCTATCAAACCAGCCTGACTTGGCACTTGCCACTTTCATCTGGGAACCATCCTGCGTATCGTGGATTTTCAGGAGCCAGCCGGCCACTCCCAGCCACAGGCCCCCAAACACACACTACGGCCCCTTTCCCTGGAATTAAAACTGACCTGCCCATCTTCTGGCTGGCAGATTGCATGAGCCACTTGCCTCTATGAAACCAGCCCGACTTGGCACTGGTGCCACCTTTCATCTGGGAACCATCCTGTGTATCTTGGATTTTCAGGAGCCAGCCGGCCACTCCCAGCCACAGGCCCCCAACAAAAACTACGGCCCTTTTCCCTGGCACACAAAATTTACCCACCCCGCTTCTGGCTGGCAGATTGCAGGACACACTTCCCCATATCAAACCAGCCTGACTCGGTACTGGTGCCACCTTTCATCTGGGAACCATCCTGCGTATCGTGGATTTTCAGGAGCCAGCCGGCCACTCCCAGCCACAGGCCCCCAAACACAAACTACGGCCCTTTTCCCTGGAAGTAAAACAGACCTGCCCGTCATCTGGCTGGCAGATTGGAGGAACCACTTTGCTCTCTCAAACCAGCCCAACTTGGCGCTGGTGCCACCTTTCATCTGGGAACCATCCTGCGTATCGTGGATTTTCAGGAGCCAGCCGGCCACTCCCAGCCACAGGCCCCGAACACAAACCACGGCCCTTTTCCCTGGCAAACAAAACTCACCCGCCCCGCTTCTGGCTGGCAGATTGCAGGAGCCACTTGCCTCTATCAAACCAGCCCGACTCGGCACTGGTGCCACCTTGGGTCTGGGAGCCATCCAGCGTATTGTGGATTTTCACGGGCCAGCCGGCCACTCCCAGCCACAAGTCGCCAAAAATAATCTACGGGCCTTTTCCCTGGAAGTAAAACTGACCTGCCCATCATCTGGCTGGCACATTGCAGCAGCCACTTGGTAATATCAAACCTGTCCAACTTGGCACTGGTGCCACCTTTCATCTGGGAACCTTCCTGCGTATCGTGGATTTTCAGGAGGCAGCCGGCCACTCCCAGCCACAGGCCCCGAACACAAACTACGGCCCTTTTCCCTGGAAGAAAACTGACCTGCCCGTTCTGGCTGGCAGATTGCAGGAGCCACTTCCTCATATCAATCCAGCCCGACTCGGCACTGGTGCACTTTCATCTGGGAACCATCCTGCGTATCGTGGATTTTCAGGAGCCAGCCGGCCACTCCCAGCCACAGGCCCCCGAACACAAACCACGGCCCTTTTCCTGGCAAAGAAAACTCACCTGCCCGCTCTGGCTGGCAGATTGCAGGAGCCACATCCCTCTATCAAACCAGCCCGACTCGGCACTGGTGCCACCTTTCATCTGGGAACCATCCTGCGTATCGTGGATTTTCAGGAGCCAGCCGGCCACTCCCAGCACAGGCCCCCGAACACAAACCACGGCCCTTTTCCTGGCAAGAAAACTCACCCGCCCGTTCTGGCTGGCAGATTGCAGGAGCCACTCCCATATCAACCAGCCCGACTCGGCACTGGTGCCACCTTTCATCTGGGAACCATCCAGCGTATCGTGGATTTTCAGGAGCCAGCGGCCACTCCCAGCCACAGGCCCCGAACAAAACACGGCCCTTTTCCCTGGCAAACAAAACTCACCGCCCGCTTCTGGCTGGCAGATTGCAGGAGCCACTTCCTCTATCAAACCAGCCCGACTGCACTGGTGCCACCTTTCATTGGGAACCATCCGCGTATCGTGGATTTTCAGGAGCCAGCCGGCCACTCCCAGCCACAGGCCCCCAACACAAACCACGGCCTTTTCCCTGGCCCCCCCCCCCCCCCCCCCCCCCCCCCCCCCCCCCCCCCCCCCCCCCCCCCCCCCCCCCCCCCCCCCCCCCCCCCCCCCCCCCCCCCCCCCCCCCCCCCCCCCCCCATTTTCAGGAGCCAGCCGGCCACTCCCAGCCACAGGCCCCCGAACACAAAACAGGCCCTTTTCCCTGGAAATAAAA
>NW_026994896.1:0-5127 GCF_028769735.1 Zonotrichia leucophrys gambelii
TCCGAAAGCGGTTTCCTGGAGGGGGGAAAGGGGGTAAACAGGGGTGTTTGGGAAATGCTCCCCGGTTTTTTAGGGAAAGGCCTTTTTGGGCCGGGGGGGGTCCCAAAAAAAGGAAGGCCATGGGGCGGTGGGGGGTCAATCGAAACCCGTGCAGGATTTTCCGGAAGCGGGTTTTTGGGCCGTGCTGGGGCCGGGGAAACCCTCAGGGTTTTCCAGAAAGGGCGTGGGGGTTGTTTGGCTGCGAATTCCAGCAGGGGGTAGTTTGTCCAGGAAAGGCGTTTTTTGGTTTGGGGTGGCTGCCCAAAACCGCAGGATGGTTCCCAGAAAAGGGCCGTGTGGGCTGGTGAGGCAAGTGCCGAATCGCAGAAAGGGGGGTTTTTGAAAAGGGGTTTGGTCGGCCCGATGCAAGGTGGCCCGAAAGTCCGACCGGATGGTTGATAGAGGAAGTGTCTGCAATCTGCAGCCAGAAGGGGCGGGTGATTTTTTGCCAGGAAAGGCCGTGGTATTGTTGGGGGCTGTGGGGGAGGGCCGGTTGGTCGAACCTGGCGGAGGGTTCCCTGAAAGAGGTGGCACATGGTCCGAAAGGTGGCAGAGGTGGTCTGCATCTGAGCAAGTGTCGGATCTGTCTTCCAGGGAAAAGGCCTTGTGGAAGGGGGCCGTGGTGGGGGCCGCTGGCTCGAAACCTGTCGCATGATGTTCCAGATGAAGGTGGTCCAAGGACAGCGGGCTGGTTTGATAGAGGCAAGTGGCCCTGCAACTGCCACCGAAGGCGGGTCAGTTTTTTTCCGGGAAAGGGCCGTTGTGTTGGGGGCCTGGGCTGGGAGTGGCCGGTGGCCTAAATCCCAAAAAGCAGGATGGTTCCCAGATGAAAGTGGCACCAGGCCAGTGGGCTGGTTTGATAAGCAAGTGGCTCCTGAATCTGCCAGCCAGAAGCGGGGCGGGTGGTTTTTTCCAGGGAAAGGGCCTGGTTTGTTCGGGGCCTGTGGTGGGAGTGGCCGGCTGGCCCTTAAAATCCACGCGCAGGGGTTCCCAGATGAAAGGTGGCACTATGCAGGGCTGTTTGATAGGAAGTGGCTCCTGCCCAATCTCCGCTAAGCGGGGCAGTTTTTTCCAGGGAAAAGGGCCGTTTTTCGGTTTGGTTGGGGGCCTGTGCTGGGAGTGGCCGGCTGGTCCTGAAATGCACATCGCAGGAGGTCCCGATGAAAGGTGGCACCAGTGCCAATGGCTGGTGATACAGGAGGCTCCTATTTGCCAGGCAGATGGCGGTGTTTCTTCAGGAAAGGGCCGTGTTTGTGTTCGGGGCTGGCTGGGAGTGGCCGGCTCCTCGAAAATCCGATACGCAGGATGGTTCCCAGAAAGGTGCCCAGTCAAGTGGGCGGTTTTGATCAGAAAAGTGGCCCTGCAATTGCCAGCGAGGGCAGGTAGTTTTAATTCCAGAAAAGGGCCGTGTTTTGTTGGGGGCCTGTGGCTGGGATGGCCGGTGTCCTGAAAATCACATACGCAGATGGTTCCAGATGAAAGGTGCACCAGTGCCGAGCGGCTGTTTGATTGGGCAAGTGGTCCGCAATCTGCCAGCCAGATGAGGGCAGGTCGTTTATTCCGGAAAGGGCCGTAGTTTTGTTTGGGGCCTGTCTGGGAGTGGCCGCTGGCTCCTGAAAAATCCGATACGCAGGATGGTTCCCAGAGAAGGTGGCACCAGTGCCAGAGTCGGCTGGTTGATAGAGCAATGGCTCTGCAATCGCCACCAGATGCGGGCGGAGTTTTATTCCAGGGAAAAGGGCCGTGTATTTGTGTTTGGGGCTGTGGCTGGAGTGGCCGTGGCTCCTGAAATCCGATGCAGGATGGTTCCCAGATGAAAGTGGCACAGTGCCAATGGCTTTGATGACAATGGCTCCGCAATCTGCCAGCCAAGACGGCAGTCATTTATTCCAGGGAAAAGGGCGTGTTTTGTTGGGCTGTGTGAGTGCCGCTGGCTCCTGAAAATCCACGATACGCAGGATGGTTCCCAGATGAAAGGTGGCACCAGTGCCAGTCGGGCTGGATTATAGAGGCAAGTGGCTCCGCAATCTGCCAGCCAGATGAGGCAGTCAGTTTTACTTCCAGGAAAAGGGCCGTAGTTTGTGTTTGGGGCTGTGGCTGGAGTGGCCGCTGGCTCCTGAAAATCCACATACGCAGGATGGTTCCCATGAACCAGGTGGCA
The DNA here is from genome assembly GCF_028769735.1 of Zonotrichia leucophrys gambelii. Lineage (NCBI taxonomy): Eukaryota > Metazoa > Chordata > Aves > Passeriformes > Passerellidae > Zonotrichia > Zonotrichia leucophrys. The sequence continues at coordinate 2,201 of NW_026994896.1, forward strand.
CCATTGCCAAGTCGGGCTGGTTTGATAGAGCAAGTGGCTCTGCAATCTCCAGCCAGAATGGGGCGGTGAGTTTTTATTCCAGGGAAAAGGGCCGTGTTTTGTGTTTGGGGCCTGTGGCTGGAGTGGCCGCTGGCTCCTGAAAAATCCACGATACGCAGGATGGTTCCCAGATGAAAGGTGGCACCAGTGCCGAGTCGGGCTGGTTGATAGAGGCAAGTGGCTCCTGCAATCTGCCAGCCAGATGCGGGCGGTAGTTTTACTTCCAGGGAAAAGGGCCGTGGTTTGTGTTCGGGGCTGTGGCTGGGAGTGGCCGCTGGCTCCTGAAAATCCCGATACGCAGGATGGTTCCCAGATGAAAGGTGGCACCAGTGCCGAGTCGGGCTGGTTTGATAGAGCCAAGTGGCTCCTGCAATCTGCCAGCCAGATGATGGGCAGGTCAGTTTTACTTCCAGGGAAAAGGGCCGTGATTTGTGTTCGGGGGCCTGTGGCTGGGAGTGGCCGGCTGGCTCCTGAAAATCCACGATACGCAGGATGGTTCCCAGATGAAAGGTGGAACCAGTGCCAAGTTGGGCTGGTTTGATAGAGCGAAGTGGCTCCTGCAATCTGCCAGCCAGAAGCGGGGCGGTCAGTTTTACTTCCAGGGAAAAGGGCCGTAGGTTTGTGTTTGGGGGCCTGTGGCTGGAGTGGCCGGCTGGCTCCTGAAAATCCACGATACGCAGGATGGTTTCCCAGATGAAAGGTGGCACCAGTGCCGAGTCGGGCTGGTTTGATAGAGGCAAGTGGCTCCTGCAATCTGCCAGCCAGAAGCGGTGGGGGTGAGTTTTTTTGCCAGGGAAAAGGGGCCGTGTTTGTGTTCGGGGCCTGTGTGCTGGGAGTGGCCGGCTGGCTCCTGAAAATCCACGATACGCAGGATGGTTCCCAGATGAAAGGTGGCACCAGTGCGAGTCGGGCTGGTTTGATAGAGGCAAGTGGCTCCTGCAATCTGCCAGCCAGAAGCGGGGGGGTAGTTTTGCTTTGCCAGGGAAAGGGCCGTGGTTTGTGTTCGGGGGCCTGTGGCTGGGGGTGGTCGGCTGGCTCCTGAAAATCCACGTTTCGCAGGATGGTTCCCAGATGAAAGGTGGCACCAGTGCCGAGTCGGGCTGGATTGATAGAGGCAAGTGGCTCCTGCAATCTGCCAGCCAGAAGCGGGGCGGGTGAGTTTTCTTTGCCAGGGAAAAGGGCGGGGTTTGTGTTCGGGGGGCCCGTGGCTGGGGGTGGCCGGCTGGGTCCTGAAAATCCACGATACGCAGGATGGTTCCCAGATGAAAGGTGGCACCAGTGCCAAGTTGGGCTGGATTGATGGAGGCAAGTGGCACCTGCAATCTTCCAGCCAGAAGCATGGCGGGTGAGTTTTGTTTGCCAGGGAAAGGGCCGTGGTTTGTGTTCGGGGGCCTGTGGCTGGGAGTGGCCGGCTGGCTCCTGAAAATCCACGATACGCAGGATGGTTCCCAGATGAAAGGTGGCACCAGTGCCAAGTCGGGCTGGTTTGATAGAGGCAAGTGGCCTCCTGCAATCTGCCAGCCAGAAGAGGGCGAGGTGAGTTTTTTTCCAGGGAAAAGGACCCTGGTTTGTGTTTGGGGGCTTGTGCTGGAGTGGCGGCTGGCTCCTGAAAATCCACGATACGCAGGATGGTTCCCAGATGAAAGCTGGCACCAGTGCCGAGTCGGGCTGGATTGATAGAGGCAAGTGGCTCCTGCAATCTGCCAGACAGATGACGGGCAAGTCAGTTTTACTTCCAGGGTAAAGGGCCGTGGTTTGTGTTCGGGGGCCTGTGGCTGGGAGTGGCCGGCTGGCTCCTGAAAATCCACGATACGCAGGATGGTTCCCAGATGAAAGGTGGCACCAGTGCCAAGTGGGGCAGGTTTGATATTACCAAGTGGCTTCTGCAATGTGCCAGCTAGATGATGGGCAGGTCAGTTTTACTTCCAGGGAAAAGGGCCGTAGTTTGTGTTCGGGGGCCTGTGGCTGGGAGTGGCCGGCTGGCTCCTGAAAATCCACGATACGCAGGATGGTTCCCAGATGAAGGTGGCACCAGTGTCGAGTCGGGCTGGTTTGATATGGGCGAAGTGGCTTCGGCAATTCAGCCAGAAGCGGGGTGGGTTGTTTGTTTGCAAGGGAAAAGGGCCGTGGTTTGTGTTCGGGGGACCTGTGGCTGGGAGTGGCCGGCTGGCTCCTGAAAATCCACGATACGCAGGATGGTTCCCAGATGAAAGGTGGCACCAGTGCGAGTCGGGCTGGTTTGATATGGGGAAGTGGCTCCTGCAATCTGCCAGCCAGATGACGAACAGGTCAGTTTTACTTCCAGGAAAAAGGGCCGTAGTTTGTGTTTGGGGGCCTGTGGCTGGGAGTGGCCGGCTGGCTCCTGAAAATCCACAATACGCAGGATGGTTCCCGATGAAAGGGGGCACCAGTGCCGAGTCGGGCTGGATTGATAGAGCAAGTGGCTCCTGCAATCTGCCAGCCAGATTGACGGGCAGGTCAGTTTTACTTCCAGGGAAAAGGGCCGTAGTTTTTGTTTGGGGGCCTGTGGCTGGGAGTGTCCGGCTGCCTCCAGAAAATCCACGATACGCAGGCTGGTTCCCAGATGAAAGGTGGCACCAGTGCTGAGTCGGGCTGGTTTGATAGAGGAAGTGGCTCCTGCAAATCTGCCAGCAGAAGCGGGGGTGGGAGTTTTGTTTGCAGGGAAAAGGGCCGTGGTTTGTGTTCGGGGGCCCGTTCTGGGGGGTGGGCCCCCTGGCTCCCAAAATTACAATACGCAGGATGGTTCCCCCGTGAAGGGGCACCAGTGCCCAGTGGGTGGATTGATAAGGCAAGTGGTCCTGCAATCTGCCACCAGATGACGGGCATTTAGTTTTTACTTCCAGGGGAAAAGGGGGGTGTTTGTGTTT
>NW_026994897.1:0-5125 GCF_028769735.1 Zonotrichia leucophrys gambelii
ACGCGGGATGGTTCCCAGATGAAAGGTGGCACCAGTGCGAGTCGGGTGGTTTGATAGAGGCAAGTGGCTCCTGCAATCTGCCAGCCAGATGAACGGGCGGTCATTTTTTGCCAGGGAAAAGGGCCGTAGTTTGTGTTGGGGCCTGTGCTGGGAGTGGCCGGCTGGCTCCTGAAAATCCAGATACGCAGGATGGTTCCCAGATGAAAGGTGGCACCAGTGCCAGTGGGCTGGTTGATAGAGGCAAGTGGCTCTGCAATTGCCAGCCAGATGATGGGCGGTCAGTTTTACTTCCAGGAAAAGGGCCGTGTTTGTTTGGGGGCTGTGGCTGGGAGTGGCCGGCTGGCTCCTGAAAATCCACGATACGCAGGATGGTTCCCAGATGAAAGGTGGCACCAGTGCCGAGTCGGGTGGTTTGATAGAGGCAAGTGGCTCCTGCAATCTGCCAGCCAGAGACGGGCGGTCAGTTTTATTTCCAGGAAAAGGGCCGTAGTTTGTGTTTGGGGCTGTGGCTGGGAGTGGCCGCTGGCTCCTGAAAATCCACGATACGCAGGATGGTTCCCAGATGAAGGTGGCACCAGTGCCGAGTCGGGCTGGTTGATAGAGGCAAGTGGCTCCTGCAATCTGCCAGCCAGAAGCGGGCAGGTCAGTTTTTTCCAGGGAAAAGGCCGTGGTTTGTGTTGGGGGCCTGTGGCTGGGAGTGGCCGGCTGGCTCCTGAAAATCCACGATACGCAGGATGGTTCCCAGATGAAAGGTGGCACCAGTGCCAGTCGGCTGGTTGATAGAGGCAAGTGGCTCCTGCAATCTGCCAGCCAGATGACGGGCAGGTCAGTTTTACTTCCAGGGAAAAGGGCCGTGTTTGTGTTTGGGGCCTGTGGCTGGGAGTGGCCGGCTGGCTCCTGAAAATCCACGATACGCAGGATGGTTCCCAGATGAAAGGTGGCACCAGTGCCGAGTCGGGCTGGTTGATAGGGCAAGTGGCTCTGCAATCTGCCAGCCAGAAGATGGGCAGGTCAGTTTTATTCCAGGGAAAAGGGCGTAGTTTGTGTTGGGGGCCTGTGGCTGGAGTGGCCGCTGGCTCCTGAAAATCCACGATACGCAGGATGGTTCCCAGATGAAAGGTGGCACAGTGCCGAGTCGGGCTGGTTGATAGAGGAAGTGGCTCCCGCAATCTGCCAGCCAGAAGCGGGGCGGTGAGTTTGTTTGCCAGGGAAAAGGGCCGTGGTTTGTGTTCGGGGGCCTGTGGCTGGGAGTGGCCGGCTGGCTCCTGAAAATCCACGATACGCAGGATGGTTCCCAGATGAAAGGTGGCACCAGTGCCGAGTCGGGCTGGTTTGATAGAGGCAAGTGGCTCCTGCAATCTGCCAGCCAGAACGGGCGGTAGTTTTACTTCCAGGGAAAAGGGCCGTGGTTTGTGTTCGGGGCCTGTGGCTGGGAGTGGCCGGCTGGCTCCTGAAAATCCACGATACGCAGGATGGTTCCCAGATGAAAGGTGGCACCAGTGCCAAGTCGGGCTGGTTGATAGAGCAAGTGGCTCCTGCAATCTGCCAGCCAGAAGATGGGCAGTCAGTTTTAATTCCAGGAAAAGGGCCGTAGTTTGTTTGGGGCCTGTGGCTGGGAGTGGCCGGCTGGCTCCTGAAAATCCACGATACGCAGGATGGTTCCCAGATGAAAGGTGGCACCAGTGCGAGTCGGGCTGGTTTGATAGAGAAGTGGCTCCTGCAATCTGCCAGCCAGAAGCGGCGGGTGAGTTTGTTTGCCAGGAAAAGGGCCGTGGTTTGTGTTCGGGGCCTGTGGCTGGGAGTGGCCGGCTGGCTCCTGAAAATCCACGATACGCAGGATGGTTCCCAGATGAAAGGTGGCACCAGTGCCGAGTCGGGCTGGACTGATAGAGGCAAGTGGCTCCTGCAATCTGCCAGCCAGATGAGGGCAGGTCAGTTTTACTTCCAGGGAAAAGGGGCGTAGATTTTATTTGGGGACTTGGCTGGAGTGGCCGCTGGCTCCTGAAAATCCACGATACGCGGATGGTTCCCAGATGAAAGGTGGCACAGTGCCGAGTCGGGCTGGTTTGATAGAGGCAAGTGGCTCCTGCAATCTGCCAGCCAGATGATGGCAGGTCAGTTTTACTTCCAGGAAAAGGGCCGTAGTATTGTGTTTGGGGACCTGTGTCTGGGAGTGGCCGGCTGGCTCCTGAAAATCCACGATACGCAGGATGGTTCCCAGATGAAAGGTGGCACCAGTGCCAGTCGGGCTGGTTTGTAAGACCAAGTGGCTGCTGCAATGTGCCAGCCAGAAGACGGGCAGTCAGTTTTATTCCAGGAAAAGGGCCGTAATTTGTTTGGGGCCGTGTGGCTGGGAGTGGCCGGCTGGCTCTAAATCCACGATACGCAGGATGGTTCCAGATGAAAGGTGGCACCAGTGCCGAGTCGGGGTGGTTGATAAACAGGCTCTGCAATTGCCAGCCAGATATGGGCAGGTCAGTTTTATTCCAGGGAAAAGGGCCGTAGTATTTGTTTGGGGACCTGTGGCTGGGAGTGGCCGGCTGGCTCCTGAAAATCCACGATACGCAGGATGGTTCCAGATGAAAGGTGGCACCGTGCGAGTCGGGCTGGTTGAAGAGGCAAGTGGCTCCTGCAATCTGCCAGCCAGAAGTGGGCAGGTAGTTTTGATTCCAGGGAAAGGGCCGTGGTTCGTGTTGGGGGCCTGTGGCTGGGAGTCGCCGGCTGGCTCCTGAAAATCCACGATACGCAGGATGGTTCCCGATGAAGGTGGCACCAGTGCGAGTCGGCGATGATAGAGGCAAGTGGCTCCTGCAATTGCCAGCCAGATGCAGCAGGTCAGTTTTACTTCAGGAAAAGGGCCGTGTTTGTGTTTGGGGGCCTGTGGCTGGAGTGGCCGGCTGGCTCCTGAAAATCCACGATAGCCGGATGGTTCCCAGATGAAAGGTGGCACCATGCCAGTCGGGCAGGATTGATAGAGGCAAGTGGTCCTGAAATCTGCCAGCCAGATGACGGCAGGCAGTTTTACTTCAGGAAAAGGGCTGTGTTTGTGTTTGGGGGCCTATGCTGGGAGTGGCCGACTGGTTCTGAAAATCCACGATAGCAGGATGGTTCCCAGATGAAAGGTGGCACCAGTGCCGAGTCGGGTGGTTTGATAATACCAAGTGCTAGGCATCTGCCAGCGGATGATGGGCTGGTCAGTTTACTTCCAGGGAAAAGGGGCGTAGTATTTGTTTGAGGACCTGTCTGGGATGGCCGGCTGGCTCCTGAAAATCAGAACGCAGGATGGTTCCCAGGATGAAGGTGGCACCAGTGCCAAGTGGGCTGGATTGTAGAGGCAAGTGGCTCCGCAATCTGCCAGCCAGATGAGGGCAGTGTTTTATTCCGGGAAAAGGGCGTAGTATTTGTTCGGGATCTGTGTCTGGAGTGGCGGCTGGTTCCTGAAAATCCACGTACGCAGGATGTTCCCCGTGAAGGTGGTACCATGCGATGGTGGTATGATAGAGCAGTGCTCCTGAATTCAGCAGCGGTGGTAATTTTGTTTGCGCAAAGGCGTTTGTGTTCGGGGTCCGGGGGAGTGGCGGGTCAACCAATCAGGTGGTTCAATGAAAGGGGCACTCGGTGGCTGGTTATAGAGGCAGGTCTGCATCTGCCACAGAGAGGAGCTTTCAGGAAAAGCTGTAGTTTGTTGGCCTGCGGGATGGCCGTGTTCGAAATCAGATATGCAGGTGTCCGATGAAGGGCACTGCCGAGTCGGGTGGTGATAATACCAAGTGGCTCGTGCAATCTGCCAGCCAGATGACGGGCAGGTCAGTTTCACTTCCAGGGAAAAGGGCCGTAGTTTTGTTTTGGGGCCTGTGGCTGGGAGTGGCCGCCTGGCTCCTGAAAATCCACGATGCACAGGGTGCTTCCCAGATGAAAGGTGGCAGCGCTGCCAAGTGGGCTGGTTTGATAGAGGAAGTGGCTCCTGCAATCTGCCAGCCAGAAGCGGGCGGGTGAGTTTTGTTTGCCAGGGAAAAGGGCCGTGGTTTGTGTTCGGGGGCCTGTGGCTGGGAGTGGCCGGCTGGCTCCTGAAAATCCACGATACGCAGGATGGTTCCCAGATGAAAGGTGGCACCAGTGCCAAGTTGGGCTGGTTTGAGAGAGCCAAGAGGTTCCTGCAATCTGCCAGCCAGAAGATGGGCAGGTCAGTTTTAATTCCAGGGAAAGGGGCCGTACTTTGTGTTTGGGGGCCTGTGGCTGGGAGTGGCCGGCTGGCTCCTGAAAATCCACGATACGCAGGATGGTTCCCAGATGAAAGGTGGCACCAGTACCGAGTCGGGCTGGTTTGTTAGAGTCAAGTGGCTCCTGCAATCTTCCAGCCAGAAGCGGGGCAGGTTAGTTTTGTTTGCCAGGGAAAAGGGCCGTGGTTGTGTTGGGGGGCCTGTGGCTGGGAGGCTGGGAGTGGCCGGCTGGCTCCTGAAAATCCACGATACGCAGGATGGTTCCCAGATGAAAGGTGGCACCAGTGTCCGAGTCGGGCTGGTATTGATAGAGGCAAGTGGCTCCTGCAATCTGCCAGCCAGATGCGGGGTGGGTAAGTTTTGTTGCCAGGGAAAAGGGCCGTGGTTTGTGTTCGGGGGCCTGTGGCTGGGAGTGGCCGCTGGCTCCTGAAAATCCACGATACGCAGGATGGTTCCCAGATGAAAGGTGGCACCAGTGCCAGTCGGGCTGGTTGATAGAGGCAAGTGGCTCCTGCAATCTGCCAGCCAGAGACGGCAGGTCAGTTTTCTTCCAGGAAAAGGGCCGTAGTATTTGTATTGGGGACCTGTGCTGGGAGTGGCCGCTGGCTCCTGAAAATCCACGATACGCAGGATGGTTCCCAGATGAAAGGTGGCACCAGTGCCGAGTCTGGGCTGGTATTGATAGAGGCAAGTGGCTCCTGCAATCTGCCAGCCAGAAGCGGGGTCGGTTAGTTTTCTTTGCCAGGGAAAAGGGCCGTGGTTTGTGTTCGGGGGCCTGTGGCTGGGAGTGGCCGGCTGGCTCCTGAAAATCCACGATACGCAGGATGGTTCCCAGATGAAAGGTGGCACCAGTGCCGAGTCGGGCTGGATTGATAGAGCAAGTGGTCCTGCAATCTGCCAGCCAG
>NW_026994898.1:0-5125 GCF_028769735.1 Zonotrichia leucophrys gambelii
GGGTTTTGATGAGCAAGTGGCTCCCGCATTTTGCCCGCCAGAAGCGGGGCAGGTAGTTTTTTTCCAGGGAAAAGGGGCGTGGTTTGTGTTGGGGGCTGTGGCTGGGAGGGCCGGTGGCTCCTGAAAATCCACGACCCAGGATGTTCCAGATGAAAGGGGGCACCAGTGCCAAGTCGGCTGGTTGATAGAGCAAGTGGCTCCTGCAATCTGCCCAGAAGCGGGGCGTGAGTTTTGTTTTCCGGGAAAGGGCCGTGGTTTGTGTTGGGCCTGGGCTGGGAGTGGCGGCTGGTCTGAAAATCACGATACGCAGGTGGTTCCAGAAGGGGGACCGTGCCAAATCGGCTGGTTGAAGGGCCAAGTGGCTCCTGCAATCTCAGCCAGAAGCGGGGTAGATTTTTTTGCCAGGGAAAAGGGCCGTGGTTGTGTTTGGGCCTGTGGTGGAGTGGGCCTGGCTCCCGAAAATCCACAACGCCAGGATGGTTCCCAGATGAAAGGGGCCAGTTCGAGTGGCTGGTTTGATAGAGGCAAGTGGCCTGCAAACTACAGAGCGGGGGTGAGTTTGTTTCAGGGAAAAGGGCCGTGGTTGTGTGGGGGCCTGTGGCTGGAGGGCCGCTGGCTCTGAAAATCCACGATACGCAGGTGGTTCCAGATGAAAGGTGCACATGCCAAGTCGGCTGGTTTGATAGACAAGTGGCTCCCGCAATCTCATCCAGAAGGGGAGTAGTTTTATTCCAGGGAAAAGGGGCCCTGGTTGTGTTGGGGGCTGGGCTGGGAGTGGCCGCTGGCTCTGAAAATCCACATACGCGGATGGGTTTTTCCCGATGAAAGGTGGCACCAGTGCCAAGTCGGCTGGTTTGATAAGGCCCAAATGGTCCTGCAATCTGCCAGCCAGAAGGGGCGGTAGTTTTCTTCCAGGGAAAAGGGCCCTGGTTGTGTTCGGGGCCTGTGCTGGGAGTGGCGGCTGGCTCCTGAAAATCCACCGCAGGATGGTTCCCAGACCAAGGGGCACCAGTGCCAGTCGGGCTGGTTTGATAGAGGCAAGTGGCTCCTGCAATCTGCCAGCCAGAAGCGGGCAGGGTGAGTTTTTTTGCCAGGGAAAAGGGCCGTGGTTTGTGTTCGGGGGCCTGTGGCTGGGAGTGGCCGGCTGGCTCCTGAAAATCCACGATACGCAGGATGGTTCCCAGATGAAAGGTGCACCAGTGCCGAAATCGGCTGGTTTGATAGAGCCAAGTGGCTCCTGCAATCTGCCAGCCAGAAGCGGGGCAGTAGTTTTTTTCCGGGAAAAGGGCCGTGGTTGTGTTGGGGCCTGTGGCTGGGAGTGGCGGCTGGCTCCTGAAAATCCACGATAGCAGGATGGTTCCCAGACGAATGGTGGACCAGTGCCAATCGGGCTGGTTTGATAGAGCCAAGTGGCTCCTGCAATCTGCCAGCCAGAAGGGGCGGGTATTTTATTCCAGGAAAAGGGCCGTGTTGTGTTGGGGCTGTGGCTGGGAGTGGCGGCTGGCTCCTGAAAATCCACGAACGCAGGATGTTCCCAGATAAAGGGGACCAGTGCCAGTCGGGCTGGTTGATAGAGGCAGTGGCTCCTGCAATCTGCAGCCAGAAGCGGCGGTGAGTTTTGTTTTCCAGGGAAAGGGCGTGGCTTGTGTTCGGGGCCTGTGGCTGGAGTGGCCGCTGGCTCCTGAAATCCATACGCAGGATGGTTCCCAACAATGGGCACCAGTGCAATCGGGTGTTTGATAGAGCAAGGCTCCTGCAATCTGCCAGCCAGAAGGGGGCAGGTGATTTTTTCCCGGAAAAGGGCCGTGTTTTGTTCGGGGCCTGGGTAGTGGCGGCTGGCTCCTGAAATCCACGATACGCAGGATGGTTCCAGATGAAGGTGGACAGTGCCAGTCGGCTGGTTTGATAGAGCCAAGTGGCTCCTGCAATCTGCAGCCAGAATGGGCAGTCAGTTTTATTCCAGGAAAACCGTGGTTTGTGTTCGGGGCCTGTGGTGGGAGTGGCGCTGGCTCCTGAAAATCCACGTACGCAGGTGGTTCCCAGATGAAAGGTGGCACCATCCAAGTGGCTGGTTATAGAGCCAAGTGGCTCCTGCAATCTGCCAGCCAGAAGGGGGCGGTAGTTTTGTTTGCCAGGGAAAAGGGCCGTGGTTTGTGTTCGGGGCTGTGGCTGGGAGTGGCCGGCTGGCTCCTGAAAATCCCATCCGCAGATGGTTCCCAAACCAATGGTGCACCAGTGCCAAGTCGGGTGGTTTGATAGAGCCAAGTGGCTCCTGCAATCTGCAGCCAGAAGCGGGCAGGTGAGTTTTTTTGCCAGGGAAAAGGGCCGTGGCTTTGTGTTCGGGGCCTGTGGCTGGGAGTGGCCGGCTGGCTCCTGAAAATCCACGATACGCAGGATGGTTCCCAGATGAAAGGTGGCACATGCCAAGTCGGACTGGTATGATAGAGAAGTGGCTCTGCAATCTCAGCCAGAAGATGGGGAGGTCAGTTTTACTTCCAGGGAAAAGGGCCGTAGTTGTGTTTGGGGGCCTGTGGCTGGGAGTGGCCGGCTGGCTCCTGAAAATCCACGCCGCGCAGGATGGTTCCCAGACCCAAAGGGGCACCAGTGCCGAGTCGGGCTGGTTTGATAGAGCAAGTGGCTCCTGCAATCTGCCAGCCAGAAGGGGCGAGGTAGTTTTTTTCCAGGAAAAGGGCCGTGTTTGTGTTCGGGGCCTGTGGCTGGGAGTGGCAGGCTGGCTCCTGAAAATCCACGATCGCAGGATGGTTCCCAGATGAAAGGTGGCACCAGTGCCAGTCGGGCTGGTTTGATAGAGCAAGTTCCCTGCAATCTGCCAGCCAGAAGCGGGGCGGTGAGTTTTGTTTGCCAGGGAAAAGGGCGTGGTTTGTTTCGGGGGCCTGTGGCTGGGAGTGGCCGGCTGGCTCTGAAAATCCCGATAGCAGGATGGTTCCCAGATGAAGGTGGCACAGTGCCGAGTCGGGCTGGTTTGATAGAGCCAAGTGGCTCCTGCAATCTGCCAGCCAGAAGACGGGGCGGGTGAGTTTTGTTTCCAGGGAAAAGGGCGTGGCTTGTGTTTCGGGGGCCTGTGGCTGGGAGTGGCGGCTGGCTCCTGAAAATCCACGATACGCAGGATGGTTCCCAGATGAAAGGTGGCACCAGTGCCAAGTCGGGCTGGTTTGATAGAGCCAAGTGGCTCCTGCAATCTGCCAGCAGAAGCGGGCGGTGATTTTTTTTCCAGGGAAAAGGGCCGTGGTTGTGTTGGGGGCCTGTGGCTGGAGTGGCAGGCTGGCTCCTGAAAATCCACGATACGCAGGATGGTTCCCAGAACAAGGTGGAACCAGTGCCAAGTCGGGCTGGTTTGATAGAGCAAGTGGCTCCTGCAATCTGCCAGCCAGAAGAGTGGAGGTGAGTTTTTTTCCAGGAAAAAGGGCCGAGTTTGTGTTCGGGGGCCTGTGGCTGGGAGTGGCCGGCTGGCTCCTGAAAATCCACGATATGCAGGATGGTTCCCAGATGAAAGGTGGCACCAGTACCAAGTCGGGCTGGTTTGATAGAGCCAAGTGGGTCCTGCAATCTGCCAGCCAGAAGATGGGCAGGTCAGTTTTACTTCCAGGGAAAAGGGCCGTAGTTTGTGTTCGGGGCCTGTGGCTGGGAGTGGCCGGCTGGCTCCTGAAAATCCACGATACGCAGGATGGTTCCCAGATGAAAGGTGGCACCAGTGCCAAGTCGGACTGGTATGATAGAGCCAAGTGGCTCCTGCAATCTGCCAGCCAGAAGCGGTGCGGGTGAGTTTTGTTTGCCCGGGAAAAGGGCCGTGGTTTGTGTTCGGGGCCTGTGGCTGGGAGTGGCCGGCTGGCTCCTGAAAATCCACGATATGCAGGATGGTTCCCAGATGAAAGGTGGCACCAGTGCCAAGTCGGACTGGTTGATAGAGCCAAGTGGCTCCTGCAATCTGCCAGCCAGAAGCGGGGCGGCTGAGTTTTGTTTGCCAGGGAAAAGGGCCGTGGTTTGTGTTCGGGGGCCTGTGGCTGGGAGTGCCGGCTGGCTCCTGAAAATCCACGATACGCAGGATGGTTCCCAGAGAAAGGTGGCACCAGTGCCAAGTCGGGCTGGTTTGATAGAGCCAAGTGGCTCCTGCAATCTGCCAGCCAGAAGGGGCGGTGAGTTTGTTTTCCAGGGAAAAGGGCCGTGGTTTGTGTTCGGGGGCCTGTGGCTGGGAGTGGCCGGCTGGCTCCTGAAAATCCACGATACGCAGGATGGTTCCCAGATGAAAGGGTGGCACCAGTGCCAAGTCGGGCTGGTTTGATAGAGCAAGTGGCTCCTGCAATCTGCCAGCCAGAAGCTGGGCGGTGAGTTTTTTTCCGGGAAAAAGGGCCGTGGTTTGTGTTCGGGGCCTGTGGCTGGGAGTGGCCGGCTGGCTCCTGAAAATCCACGATACGCGGATGGTTCCCAGATGAAAGGTGGCACCAGTGCCAAAAAAAAAAAAAAAAAAAAAAAAAAAAAAAAAAAAAAAAAAAAAAAAAAGTCGGGCTGCTTTGATAGAGCCAAGTGGGTCCTGAAATCTGCCAGCCAAAAGATGGGCATGTCAGTTTTAGTTCCAGGGCAAAGGGCCGTAGTTTGTGTTTGGGGGCCTGTGGTTGGGAGTGGCCGGCTGGCTCCTGAAAATCCACGCCGCGCAGGATGGTTCCCAGATGAATGGTGGCACAATTTCCAAGTCGGGCTGGTTTGATAGAGCCAAGTGGCTCCTGCAATCTGCCAGCCAGAAGATGGGCAGTTCAGTTTTACTTCCAGGGAAAAGGGCCGTAGTTTGTGTTTCGGGGCCTGTGGCTGAGAGTGGCCGGCTGGCTCCTGAAAATCCACGATACGCAGGATGGTTCCCAGATGAAAGGTGGCACCAGTGCCAAGTCGGGCTGGTTTGATAGAGCCAAGTGGCTCCTGCATCTGCCAGCCAGAAGCATGTGGCGGGTGAGTTTTGTTTGCCGGGAAAAGGGCCGTGGTTTGTGTTCGGGGCCTGTGGCTGGGAGTGGCCGGCTGGCTCCTGAAAATCCACGATACGCAGGATGGTTCCCAGATGAAAGGTGGTACCACTGCCAAGTCGGCTGGTTGATAGAGCCAAGTGGCTCCTGCAATC
>NW_026994899.1:0-5125 GCF_028769735.1 Zonotrichia leucophrys gambelii
CCATCTTCTGGCTGCAGATTCAGCAGCACCCCCTACAAACAACCGCTTTTCCTGGTGCACTTTCATCTGGACCATCCTGTATTGTGGATTTTCAGGAGCCAGCCGGCACTCCCAGCCACAGGGCCCCAACAAACTCGGCCCTTTTCTGGAAGTAAAACGCACCTCGCCCACATCTGGCCTGGCAGATGCAGGAGCACTTGCCTCATCAATCACCCGACTGGCACTGGTGCCACCTTCATCTGAACCATCCTGCGTATGTGATTTCAGGGCCACGGCCCTCGCCACCAGGCCCCGAACACAAACCACGGCCCTTTTCCCTGGCAAAAAAACTCCACCCCTTCTGGCTGGCAGATTGCAGAGCACTCCTCTATCAAACCAGCCCGACTCGACTGGTGCCACTTTCATCTGAACCATCCTGCGTATGTGGATTTTCAGGAGCCAGCCGGCCCTCCCAGCCACAGGCCCCAAACAAACTACGGCCCCTAAAAAACTGCCTCCCCTTCTGGCTGGCAGATGCAGGAGATTGACTTCAAACCAGCCGACTGGCATGGTGCACCTTTCATCTGGGAACCATCTGCGTATCTGGTTTTCAGGAGCCAGCGGCCACTCCACCACAGGCCCAAAAACACGCCCTTTCCTGGAAAAAAACTACCGCCGCTCGCTGCAGATTGCAGGAGCACTTCCCTCAACAACCAGCCGACTGCACTGGTGCCACCTTTCATCTGGGAACTTTCAGGTCGGGATTTCAGGCCAGGCCCACACCCAGCCACAGGCCCCCAAACAAAACCACGGCCCTTTCCTGGCAACGAAACTGCCCCAGCACTGGCTGTGCTATGGGAGCCACTTCCTCTATCACCAGCCCGATTCGGACTGGTGCCACCTTTCAAGGGACCATCTGCGATCGTGGATTTCAGGAGCACGGCACTGCCCTCCCAGGCCCAGAACAAACCACGCCTTCCCTGCAACTGAAAAGGTGACCGCCCTTTCTTCTGGGGCAGTTGCAGGAGCACTTCCTTCAAACCAGCCCATCGCACGGGGCCACTTTCATCGGGAACCACCTAGGCTTTTGGATTTTCAGAAACCAGCCGCACCCAGCTCAGGCCCCCGAACAACCACGGCCCTTTCCCTGCAGAAAACTGACCTGCCCCTTTCTGGCTGGAGATTGCGGAGCATTCTTCTATCAACCAGCCCGACCGCACGGCTGCCCAACCTTCATCTGGGCCTTCCTGGATCGTGGATTCCAGGGCCGCCGGCACTTCCAGCCACAGGTCCCAAACAACACCACGGCCCTTTCCTGGTAAACATACCTGCCATCTTGTGGCAGATTGCAGGGCCACTTGCCTCTCCAAACCCAAACCAAACTCGCACTGGTGCCACCTTTCACTGGGACCCCTTCGTGGGATTTTCGAGCAGCCACTTCCCAGCCACAGGCCCCACAAATACAGGCCCTTTTCCCTGGCAACCAAACTTACGATGCCCGCTCTCGCTGGCAGATTGCAGGAGCCACTTCCTCTACAAACCACCCGACTGGCACTGTGCCACTTTCTCTGGGAACACCCTTCTGGATTTCAGGGCCAGCGCCACTCCCAGCACAGGCCCCAATCAGAACACGGCCTTTCCCTGGATTACAAAACTCACCCGCCCAGCTTCTAGGCTGGCACATGCAGGAGCCACTTCCCTTATCAAACCACCCGACTCGGCACTGGTGCATTCATCTGGGAACATCCATGCGTATCTGGATTTTCAGGAGCCAGCGGCATCCTAGCCCAGGCCCAGACAAACCACGGCCCTTTCCCTGGAAGTAAAACTGACCTGCCCTTTTCGGCTGGCAGATTGCAGGAGCCACTTCCTCTACAACAGCGACTGCACTGTGGCCACCTTTCATCGGGACATCCTGCTATCGTGGATTTCAGGACAGCGCCACTCCCAGCCACAGTGCCCAGAGAACAACCGGCCCTTTCCTGGCAAGTAAAATACTCGCCCTTCCTCTGGCAGGCAATTGCAGACCACTTCGGCTATTCAACAGCCACTTGCTACTGTCCACTTGCATCTGGGAACCATCCTGGTATCGTGGATTTTCGGGCCAGCGGCCACTCCAGCCAGGCCCAACCAAACACGCCCTTTCCCTAAACAGACCTTCCTGCACCAAATTCTGGCCGGCAGATTGGCAGGAGCACTTGCTTATCAAACCAGCCCATTGCACAGGGCCACCTTGTCTGGGACCATCCTGCGTATCTTGGATTTTCAGGGCCAGCGGCCACTCCCAGCCACAGCCCCAAACAAACTACGGCCCTTTTCCCTGGAAGTAAAACTGACCTGCCCTCATCTGGCTGGCAGATTGCAGGAGCCACTTGCCTCTATCAAACCAGCCGACTGGCACTGGTGCCACCTTTCATCTGGGAACCATCCTGCGTATCTGGATTTTCAGGAGCCAGCCGGCCACTCCCAGCACAGGCCCCCAAAACAAATACGGCCCTTTTCCCTGGAAGAAAATACCTGCCCCGTTCTGGCTGGCAGATTGCAGGAGCCACTTGCCTCTATCAAACCAGCCCGACTCGCACTGGTGCCACCTTTCATCTGGGAACCATCCTGCGTATCGTGGATTTTCAGGAGCCAGCCGGCCACTCCAGCCACAGGCCCAAACAACACGGCCTTTCCTGAAAAAACTGCCTTTGGCTGGAGATTGCAGACCACTTCTTTCAACAGCCACGGCATGGTCCACCTTTCACGGACCATCCTGCTATCTGATTTTCAGGAGCAGCGGCCACTCCACACAGGCCCAAAAACACGGCCTTTCCCTGAAAAATACCCCCTTTGCTGCAGATTGCAGGAGCACTTCCCCTATCAACCACCCGACTGCACTGTGCCACTTTACTGGAACCACCTGCGTATCGGATTTCAGAGCCAGCGCACTCCAGCCCAGCCCCAAAAACGCTTCCGGAAAAATACCCCTCGTGGAGTTGCAGAGCTCTACACCACTGCTGCCTTTGGGACACTGCATTGTTGCACCCACCACAGCCCAAAAACAGCAATCAACAGCCCGACTCGGCACTGGTGCCACCTTTCATCTGGAACCATCCTGGTATCGTGGATTTTCAGGAGCCAGCCGGCCACCAGCCACAGGCCCCCGAACACAAACGGCCCTTTCCCTGGAAAAAACTGACCTGCCCTCTTCTGGCTGGCAGATTGCAGGAGCCACTTCTCTTCAAACCAGCCCGACTGCACTGGTGCCACCTTTCATCTGGGAACCATCCTGCGTATCGTGGATTTTCAGGGCCAGCCGGCCACTCCCAGCCACAGGCCCCAACACAAACACGCCCTTTTCCCTGGAATAAAACTACCGCCTCTTCTGGCTGGCAGATTGCAGGAGCCACTTGCCTTATCAACCACCCGACTTGGCATGGTGCCACCTTCATCTGGGAACATCCTGCGTATCGTGGATTTTCAGGGCCAGCCGGCCACTCCCAGCCACAGCCCCAACACAAACCACGGCCCTTTTCCCTGGAAAAAACTACCGCCCCTCTGGCTGGCAGATTGCAGGAGCCACTTGCTCTATCAACCAGCCCGACTGGCACTGGTGCCACCTTTCATCTGGGAACCATCCTGCGTATCGTGGATTTTCAGGAGCCAGCCGGCCACTCCCAGCCACAGGCCCCCAACAAACACGGCCTTTTCCCTGGAAAAAAAACTACCGCCCTCTTCTGGCTGGCAGATTGCAGGAGCCACTTGCCTCTATCAACCAGCCCACTGGCACTGGTGCCACTTTCATCTGGGAACCATCCTGCGTATCGTGGATTTCAGAGCCAGCCGGCCACTCCAGCCACAGGCCCAAAAAACTACGGCCCTTTCCCTGGAATAAAACTACTGCCCATCTTTGGCTGGCAGATTGCAGGAGCCACTTCCTATCAAACCACCGACTTGCACTGGTGCCACCTTTCATCTGGGAACCATCCTGCGTATCTGGATTTTCAGGAGCCAGCGGCCACTCCAGCCACAGGCCCCAAACACAACACGGCCCTTTCCTGGAATAAAACTGACCTGCCTTTCTGGCTGGCAGATTGCAGGACCACTTCCTCTTCAAACCAGCCCACTGGCACTGGTGCCACCTTTCATCTGGGAACCATCCTGCGTATCGTGGATTTTCAGGAGCCAGCCGGCCACTCCAGCCACAGGCCCCCGAACACAACCACGGCCCTTTTCCCTGGCAAACAAAACTACCCCCGTTCGGCTGGCAGATTGCAGGAGCCACTTCCCTCTATCAACCACCCGACTCGGCACTGGTGCCACTTTCATCTGGACCATCCTGCGATGTGGATTTTCAGGAGCCACGGCCACTCCCAGCCACAGGCCCCCGAAACACAAACTACGGCCCTTTTCCCTGGAATAAAATGACCTGCCCTCTTCTGGCTGGCAGATTGCAGGAACCACTTGGCTCTATCAAACCAGCCCAACTTGGCACTGGTGCCACCTTTCATCTGGGAACCATCCTGCGTATCGTGGATTTTCAGGAGCCAGCCGGCCACTCCCAGCCACAGGCCCCCAAACACAAACCACGGCCCTTTTCCCTGGAAGTAAAAATGACCTGCCCATCTTCTGGCTGGCAGATTGCAGGAGCCACTTGCCTCTATCAATCCAGCCCGACTGGGCACTGGTGCCACCTTTCATCTGGGAAGCACCCTGCGCATCGTGGATTTTCAGGAGCCAGCCGGCCACTCCCAGCCACAGGCCGCCGAACACAAACCACGGCCCTTTTCCCTGGCAAACAAAACTCACCCGCCCCGCTTCTGGCTGGCAGATTGCAGGAGCCACTTGCCTCTATCAAACCAGCCCGACTCGACACTGGTGCCACTTTTCATCTGGGAACCATTCTGCGTATCGTGGATTTTCAGGAGCCAGCCGGCCACTCCCAGCCACAGGCCCCGAAACACAAACTACGGCCCCTTTCCCTGGAAGTAAAATTGACTTGCCCATCTTCTGGCTGGCAGATTGCAGGAACCACTTGGCTCTCTCAAACCAGCCCAACTTGGCACTGGTGCCACCTTTCATCTGGGAACCATCCTGCGTATCGTGGATTTTCAGGAGCCAGCCGGCCACTCCCAGCCACAGGCCCCGAAACACACACTAC
>NW_026994900.1:0-5124 GCF_028769735.1 Zonotrichia leucophrys gambelii
TTCCGGAGCCAGCCGGCCCCCTCCCAGCCAAGGTCCCCCAAAAAAATCTACGGGCCCCTTTTTCCCCGGAATTTAAAAAAGACCTCCCACTTCTGGGTGGCGATTGCAGGAGCCACTTGGGACATCAAACCACCCACTAGGGATGCAAACCACTTTTTATCTTGGAACCATCCGCTATCGGGATTTTCAGGAGCCACCGGCCCCTCCCCCACAGGCCCTGAACAAAAAAATACGGCCCCTTTCCCTGGGAATTTAAACCGACCCGCCCACTTCTGGCTGGCAGATTGCAGGAACCCTTGGCCTTCTCAAACCACCCAACTTGGCACTGGGCCACCTTTTATTGGGAAACCCTCCTGCTACGTGGGTTTTTAGGAGCCAGCCGGGGCCCCTCCCAGCCACAGGCCCCCAAAAACAAACCCGGGGCCCCCTTTCCCCCGGGAAAAAACAAACCCCCCTCATCTGGCTGGGGGAAATTTCAGGAGCCACTTGACTCATCAAACCCCGACCACATGGGGCCACCCCCCCTTTATCTGGGAAACCCTCCTGTGTACGTGGATTTTCAGGGGCCCCCGGGCCCCTCCCACCCAGCACCCAACACAAACCACGGCCCTTTTCCCTGGCAAAAAAAACTCACCCGCCCCCTTCTGGCTGGCAGATTGCGACCACTTGCCTCATCAAAACCCGCCCGACTCGGCACTGGGGCCACCTTTCATTGGAACCTCCGGTATCGTGGATTTCAGGAGCCCGCGGCCCCTCCCAGCCCAGGCCCCAAACACAAACTACGGCCCTTTTCCCTGGGAATAAAACGACCTGCCGTCACTGCTGGCAGATTGCAGGGCACTGCCTCTATCAACCGCCCCACTTGGCACTGGGCCCCCTTTCACTGGGAAAACCCTCCTGCTTCGGGATTTTCAGGGCCCGCCGGCCATCCCGCCACAGCCCCCAAACAAAACTACGGGCCCTTTTTTCCTGGAAGTAAACTGACCTGCCCGTCATCTGGCTGGCAATTGCAGGGCCCTTTCCTCTATCATCCAGCCCCACTCGGGCTGGTGCCACCTTTCTCTGGGGGCCCCTCCTGCTATCGTGGATTTTCAGGGGCAGCCGGGCCCCTCCCCCACAGGCCCCCAAAAAAACCACGGGCCCTTTTTCCCCCGGGAATAAAACGACCTGCCGTCTCTGCGGCGATTGCAGGAGCCACTTGTCATTAACCACCCGCCCTTTAAAGGGCCACCTTTCATCTGGGAACCATCCTGCTATCGTGGATTTTTAGGAGCCAGCCGGCCACTCCCAGCCACAGGCCCCCAAACACAAACCACGGCCCTTTTCCCTGGAAGAAAACAACCGCCCACTTCTGGCTGGCAGATTCCGGGGCACTTTCTATCAAACCAGCCCGACTGGACTGGGCCACTTTTTATCTGGGAACCATCCTGCTATCGTGGATTTTCAGGAGCCCCCGCCACTCCCAGCCCAGCCCCAAACTAAATACTACGCCCCTTTCCCTGGAATTAAAACGACCTGCCCTCATCTGGCTGGCAGATTGCGGAACCACTTGCCCTCAAAAAAGCCCAAATTGCACTGGTGCCAACCTTTCATCTGGGAACCATCCTGCGTACGGGATTTCAGGAGCCAGCCGGCCACTCCCAGCCACAAGGGCCCCCAAAAACAAACACCGCCCTTTTCCCCTGGCAAAGAAAACTCACCCGCCCCGCTTCTGGCTGGAAAATTTGCAGGAGCCACTTCCCCTAAACAAACCAGCCCTGGGGGGGGGGGGGGGTCCGGCACTGGTGCCACCTTTCATCTGGGAACCATCCTGGTATCTGGATTTTCCGGAGCCAGCCGGCCACCCCCCAGCCACAGGCCCCAAACAAACCACGGCCCTTTTCCCTGGAAAAAACCAAACCCGCCCCTTCTGGCGGAAAATTGCAGGAGCCACTTTCTATCAACCAGCCCGACTTGGCTGGTCCACCCTTTTATCTGGGAACCTCCTGGTATCTGGATTTTTGGGCCAGCCGGCGCCCCTCCCAGCCACAGGCCCCAAACCCAAAACTACGGCCCTTTCCCGGAATTAAAACCGACCTGCCCATCTTCTGGCTGCGATTGCAGGACCACTTGTCTTCAAACCCGCCCAACTTGGCACTGTACCCCCTTTCATCTTTGGGGAAACCCTCCTGCGTATCGTGGATTTTTAGGAGCCAGCCGGCCACTCCAGCCACAGGCCCGAAAAACAAACCACGGCCCCTTTTCCCTGGAATTAAACTGACCTCCCATCTTTTGGCTGAAATTGCAGGAACCACTTGCTCTTCAAACCAGCCCAACTTGGCACTGTGCCACCTTTCATCTGGGAACCATCCTGCGTATCGTGGATTTTTTAGGAGCCAGCCGGCCACTCCCAGGCACAGGCCCCCCGAACACAAACCAGGCCCTTTTTCCCTGGAAAAAACTACCCTGCCACTTTTGGCTGGAGATTGCAGGAGCCACTTCTCTATCAAACCAGCCCGCTCGGCACTGGTGCCACCTTTCATCTGGGAACCATCCCGGGTATCGTGGATTTTCAGGAGCCAACCGCCACTCCCCGCCACAGGCCCCAAACAAAACCACGGCCCTTTTTCCTGGCAATTAAAAAATACCCGCCCCTTTTGGCTGGCAGATTGCAGGAGCCACTTGCCTCTATCAAACCAGCCCGACTGGCACGTGGGGGGGGGGGGGGGGGGGGGGGGGGGGGGGGGGGGGGGGGGGGGGGGGGGGGGGGGGGGGGGGGGGGGGGGGGGGGGGGGGGGGGGGGGGGGGGGGGGGGGGGGGGGGGGGGGGGGGGGGGGGCCCCCCCCCCCCCCCCCCCCCCCCCCCCCCCCCCCCCCCCCCCCCCCCCCCCCCCCCCCCCCCCCCCCCCCCCCCCCCCCCCCCCCCCCCCCCCCCCCCCCCCCCCCCCCCCCCCCCCCCCCCCCCCCCCCCCCCCCCCCCCCCCCCCCCCCCCCCCCCCCCCCCCCCCCCCCCCCCCCCCCCCCCCCCCCCCCCACGGCCCTTTTCCCGGGAAATAAAACTGACCCGCCATTCTCAGGTGGCACATGCAGCAGCAAATTGGCAATATCAAACCAGCTCACTCGGTGCGGGCCACCTTTCATCTGGGAAACCTCCCGCGTATCGTGGATTTTTGGGGCCACGGGCCCCTCCCCGCCACAGGGCCCCCCCCAAAACAAAAAATACGCCCTTTTTTTGGGGTAAAACTGACCTGCCCGCAATTTGGGTGGCAGATTGCGGAGCCACTTGCCTCTATCAAACCACCCCCCTTTGGGATGGGCCCAAAACCTTTCATCTGGGGGAAACCCTCCTGCGTTTCGTGGGGCTTTTAGGAGCCCGGGGCCCCCACTCCCGCCACAAGTCCCCAAATACAATCTACGCCCTTTCGCTGGAAGTAAAGCTGACCCTTTCCCCTCATCTCCGGGGAATTGCAGGAACCCCTTGCCCCTATCAAACCAGCCGATCGGACTGGGCCACCTTTCATCGGGAACCTTCTGCATCGTGGATTTTCAGGAGCCAGCCGCCCCTCCCCGCCACAGGCCCCAATACAAAACCACGGCCCCTTTTTCCCCCGGGAGTAAAAAATGACCTGCCGTCATCTGGGTGGGAGATGCAGGACCCTTTCCTTATCAATCCCGCCCGACTCGGGACTGGGCCACCTTTCATTGGGAACCCTCCTGCGACGTGGATTTTAGGAGCCACCGGGCCCCCCCAGCCACAGGCCCCCCAAAAACAAACCACGGCCCTTTTCCCGGGAAAAAAAATCACCCCCCCCGCTTGGCTGGCAGATTTCAGGGGCCACTTCCCATATCAAACCAGCCCGATCGGGACTGGGGCAACCCTTTTATCGGGAACCATCCTGCGTATCGTGGATTTTAAAGGAGCCGCCGGCCACCCAGCCACAGGCCACAAAACAAACACAACTACGGCCCTTTTCCCTGGAAGTAAAACTGACCTGCCCATCATCTGGCTGGCAGATTGCAGGAGCCACTTGGCTACTATCAAACCAGCCAACTGGCACTGGTGCCACCTTTCATCTAGGGAACCATCCTGCGTATCGTGGATTTTCAGGAGCCAGCCGGCCACTCCCCAGCCACAGGCCCCCGAACACAAACTACGGCCCTTTTCCCTGGAATTAAAACTGACCTGCCCTCATCTGGCTGGCAGATTGCAGGAGCCACTTGCCTCTAAAAAACCAGCCCCGACTTGGCACTGGTGCCACCTTTCATCTGGGGAAACCCTCCTGGTATCTGGATTTTCAGGAGCCACCGCCACTCCCAGCCACAGCCCCCAAACAAACCACGGCCCTTTTCCCCGGAATTAAAACAACCCGCCCCTTTTGGCTGGGATTGCAGGACCACTTTCTATAAACCGCCCGACGCACTGTCCACCTTTTTCTGGGGAAAATCCGGTATTGGGGTTTTCGGAGCCAGCCGGGCCCCCCCAGCCCCAAAAGGCCCCCAAAAAAAAACTACGGCCCCTTTTTTCCCCGGAATAAAACGACCTGCCCATCTTTTGGGTGGCAATTGCAACCCCTTGGTCTTCAAACCCGCCAAGGGCCCGGTCCCCTTTATCTGGGAAAAAATTTCCTGCATGGGATTTTTTTTAGGAGCAGCCGGGCCCCCCCCCAAACCCCGAAAAAAAACACGGCCCTTTTTTTTTTTTTCCCGGAATTTAAAAGACCCGCCCCTCTGGTGGAGATTGCAGGACCATTGCCCTTAAACCAGCCCACCTTTTTCACTGGGGCACCTTTCACTGGGGGAAACCCTCCTGGTATCGTGGGTTTCAGGGGCCCGCGGGCCCCTCCCCGCCCAGGCCCCAACAAACCCGGGCCCCTTTTTCCCCGGAAAAAAAACTAAAACCCGCCCCTCTGGTGGGAGATTGCGGGGCCCCTTCCTCTATCAACCAGCCCGATCGGGATGGTGCCCCCTTTAACTGGGAACCACCTGGTATCGTGGATTTTCAGGAGCCAAACCGGCCACTCCCCCCACAGGGCCCCCAACACAAACCCCGGGCCCCTTTTTCCCCGGAAAAAAACTACCCCCCCCTCTGGCTGGCAGATTGCAGGGACCCCTTCCCCTATCAAACCGCCCCCCCGACGGGCCCCCC
>NW_026994901.1:0-5122 GCF_028769735.1 Zonotrichia leucophrys gambelii
TTGGGGCCCCGGGGGCGGCCCCCCCGGGGGGGGTTTCAGGGCCCGGCCCTCCCCCCAAAAAGGACCCCAAAAAACACGGCCTTTTCCCTTGAAAAAAAAATTTTCCCCCCCCTTTGGCGGGGGCGGGCCCCGTTTATAAAGCCGCCGGCATCCCGGGCGGGAACCCCGTACAAAACCACCCCCTCCCCCGGAAAAAAAAACCCGCCCTTTTTTTGGAAAAAAACCCCCCTTTCGGGTTTGGGGGGGGCCCTTTCCCCGAAAACCGGGGCCCCAAATGGTGCCTTTTCGGGGACCCCGGGGATTTACAAGGGGCCCCGGACCCCCCCGGCCCCCCCAAAAAAAGGTTTTTCCCCCGAAAACTTTCCCGCCCTTTGGGTTTAAATTTCAGGGGCCCTGTTTTTTCTACCACCGAACCTGGGTTTTTTTAAAACTTTGGTTGGGTTTTGGGGGGGAGCCGGCCCCCCCGCCACAGGCCCCCAAACAAAAAAAAGGCCCTTTCCCTGGAAAAAAGACCGCCCTTTTGGCTGGAATTGCGGAGCCATTTTTTCAAAACCCTTCTGGGCCCCCTTTTAAAACCCCTTTTTGGTTTTTGGGCCCCCGGGTTTTTACCCCGGGGGCCCCCAAAAAAAACCTTTTCCCCCAAAAAAAAACCCGCCCTCCTTTCCCGGGAACCCTTGCCATCCCCTTTGGCCCTTTTTGGGGGCCCCCCCCTTTTTAAAATTTTTGCCCCGGGCCCCCCGGCCCCCCCGCCGGCCCCAAAAAACCCGCCTTTTCCCGAAAAAAAACCAAACCCCCCCTTTTCCCCGGGAAAAAATTTTTTTTAAAACCCCGCCCTTTTATGGTGGGGGGTTTGGGGGAAAAGGACGTGGTTTTCAACCAACGGCCCCCCGCCACGGCCCCCCCCCGGGCCCTTTCCCGGGGGGGCCCCAAACGGCTGGCATTTAAGGCAACCCCTCAAACCCCAAAAACCCCCCCCCTTTTTTTTAAAAAAATCCCCTTTGGATTTTGACCCGGGGATGCAATCCCAAAAAAACCAGGCCCCCCGGGAAAAAATTCCCCCCTTTGGTTTGGGGGTTAACCCTTTTTTTCAAACCAGCCGACGGCCGGGCCCCCCCCAAAAACCCCAAAATTTTTAAAAAGGGCCCCCTCCCGAAGGAAAAAAAAACGGGCCCCCCCCCCTTTTTTTAAAAAAACAGGGGGGCCCTGGTTTAAAAAGGGGGGGGTTTTTTCCCCCCGGGCCCGGGGCCCCCCTGGGGGTAATTTCGGGGCGGGGACCCCACCCCCGCCCCCGGCCCCAAAAAAAAAAACCCCCCTTTTTGGAAAAAAACTTACCCCCCCCTTTTTGGTGGGGGGGGGGGGGGGGGGGGGGGGGGGGGGGGGGGGGGGGGGGGGGGGGGGGGGGGGGGGGGGGGGGGGGGGGGGGGGGGGGGGGGGGGGGGGGGGGGGGGGGGGGGGGGGGGGGGGGGGGGGGGGGGGGGGGGGGGGGGGGGGGGGGGGGGGGGGGGGGGGGGGGGGGGGGGGGGGGGGGGGGGGGGGGGGGGGGGGGGGGGGGGGGGGGGGGGGGGGGGGGGGGGGGGGGGGGGGGGGGGGGGGGGGGGGGGGGGGGGGGGGGGGGGGGGGGGGGGGGGGGGGGGGGGGGGGGGGGGGGGGGGGGGGGGGGGGGGGGGGGGGGGGGCAGATTGCAGGAACATTTTCCTCTATCAAACCCGCCACTTGGCAACTGGTGCACTTTCTGGGAAAAAATCCTGCGAGTGGATTTTCAGGAGCCAGCCGGCCACTCCCAGCCACAGGGGCCCCGAAAAAACCGGCCCTTTCCTGGCAATAAAACAGACCCGCCCATCTTCTGGCTGGCAGATTGCAGGAGCCACTTGGGTCTATCAAACCAGAATGACTCGGCACTGGTGCACCCTTGGGTGTGGGAATCATCCTGCGCGAGGTGGATTTTCAGGAGCCAGCCGGCCACTCCCAGCACCAGGCCCCCGAACACACACCACGGCTGTTTTCCCTGGAAAAAAAACTCATCTGCCCCACTTCTGGATGGTTGATTGCAGGAGCAATCTTCTTATATCATACCAGTCCGACTTGGCCATGGTGCCACCTTGGGTCTGGTTATCATCCTGCGCCGCGTGGATTTTCATGAGCCAGCCGGCCACAACCAGCCACAGGCCCCCAAACACAAACCACAGCCCTTTTGCCGGGAAGTAAAACTGACCAACCCAACTTCTGGCTGGCAGATTGCAGGAGCCACTTTCCACTATCAAACCAGCCCGACTTGGCACTGGTGCCACCTTTCATCTGGGGACGATCCTGCCTATCGTGGATTTTCAGGAGCCAGCCAGCCACTCCCAGCCACTGGCACCCGAACACAAACCACAGCCCTTTTCCCTGGAAAAAACCTCATCTGCCCCGCTCCTGGATGGTATATGGCAGGAGCCATTTTCTACTATCATACCAGTCCGACATGGCAATGGTGCCCCCTTGGGTCTGGGAACCATCCTGCGCCGCGTGGATTTTCAGGAGCCAGCCGGCCACTCCCAGCCACAGGCCCCCAAACACAAGCCACGGCACTTTTCCCTGGCAATGAAAACTCACCCGCCCCGCTTCTGGCTGGCAGATTGCAGGAGCCACTTGCCTCTATCAAACCAGCCAGACTCGGCATGGTGCCACCTTGGGTCTGGGAACCATCCTGCGGACGTGGATTTTCAGGAGCCAGCCGCTACCACTCCAGCCACAGGCCCCCAACACAAAACCACGCCCTTTCCTGGAAAAAAAACTCATCTGCCCCTCTTCTGGTTGGCAGATTGCAGGAGCAATTTTCTACTACCATACCAGTCCGACTTGGCAATGGTGCCGCCTTGGGTCTGGGAAACATCTTGCGACGTGGATTTTCAGGAGCCAGCCGGCCACTCCCAGCCACAGGCCCCCGAACACAAACCCGGCCCTTTTCCTGGCAAACAAAACTCACCCGCCCGCTTCGGCTGGCAGATGCAGGAGGCCACTTTGCTCTATCAACCAGCCGACTCGGCACTGGTGCCCCTTGGGTCTGGGAACATCCTGCGCGGCGTGGATTTTCAGGAGCCAGACGGCCACTCCCAGCCACGGCCCCGAAAACAAAACTACGGCCCTTTTCCCTGGAAGTAAACTAGATCCTGCCCATCTTCTGGCTGGCAGATTGCAGGAGCCACTTGGTCTATCGAAACCAGCCGACTTGGCACTGGTGCCCCCCTTGGGCTGGGAACCATCCTGCGCGGCGTGGATTTTCAGGAGCCAGCCGGCCCTCCCAGCCACAGGCCCCAAACACAACACGGCCTTTTCCCTGGAAAAAAACTCATCCTGCCCACGTTCTGGGGAATGCAGGAGCAACTTCTTATCATACCAAACCACTTGGCCATGGTGCCCCCTTGGGTCTGGTATCATCCTGCCTCGTGATTTTCAGGGGCCAGCCGGCCACCCCAGCCACAGGCCCCCAACACAAACCACGCCCTTTTCCGGGAAAAAAACAACCAACCCCCTTCTGGCTGGCAGATTGCAGGAGCCACTTTCCACTATCAAACCAGCCCGACTTGGCACTGGTGCCCCTTTATTGGGGACATCCTGCATATCGTGATTTTCCGGGGGCCAGCCGCCCATCCCAGCCACTGGCCCCGAACACAAAACAGGCCCTTTTCCTGAAAAAACACACTGCCCCACTTCTGGTGGAATTGCAGGAGCCATTTTCTACTATTCATACCAGCCGACTGGCATGGTGCCCCCTTGGGCTGGGAACCATCCTGCGCGCGTGGATTTTCAGGAGGGCCCGCCGGCCACTCCCAGCCACAGCCCCGAACACACCCGCTTTTCCCTGGCAAACAAAACTCACCCGCCCCGCTTTAGGCTGGCTGATGGCAGGAGTCATTGCCTCTATCAAACCAGGCCCCGACTCGGCACTGGTGCCCCCTTTGGTCTGGAACCATCCTGCGCGGTGTGGAAATTTTTAAGGAGCCAGCCGGCCACTTCCCAGCCTCAGGACACCCAACACAAACCACGGCCCTTTTCCCTGGCAAAACAAAACCACCCGCCCCCTTCTGGCTGGCAGATTGCAGAGCCATTGTCAAACAAAAAAAGCCCGACCCCGGGCCCCCGGTGCCCCCTTGGGGGTGGGGGTCATCCGCGGACGTGGATTTTCAGGGCCAGCCGGCCACTCCCAGCCACAGGGCCCCCACACAAACCACGCCCTTTTCCCTGGAAAAAAAACCATCGCCCCCTTCCCCGGTTTTAATTGGCCGGGACAATTTTCCCCCATAAAACCAGCGACTTGGCAATGGTGCCCCCTTGGTCTGGGACATCCTGCGTACCGTGATTTTCAGGAGCCAGGCGGCCACTCCCAGCCACAGGCCCCCAAACAACAAACCGGCCCTTTCCCTGGAAGTAAAAAATGACCTGCCCATCTCTGGCTGGCAGATTGCAAGCCCCTTGCCCCTATCAAACCCAAGCTTTGGGCTTGGCCACTGTGCCCCCTTGGTCTGGGAACCATCCTGCGCCTGGATTTTCAGGAGCCAGCCGGGCCCTCCCAGCCACAGGCCCCCGAAAACACAAACCACGGCCCTTTTTTCCCCGGCAAACAAAACAAACCCGCCCTCATCCCGGGTGGCAGATTGCAGGAGCCCTTGGTCTATCAAACCGACCTGGACTTGGCACTGGTGCCCCCTTGGGTCTGGGAACCCATCCTCGCGACGTGGATTTTAGGAGGGAGCCGGCCACTCCCAGCCACAGGCCCCCGAAACAAAAACCAAGCCCTTTTCCCTGGAAAAAAATCACCGCCCCGCTTTGGATGGAGATGGCAGGAGTAAATTTTCTCTACAAAACCAGCCCAAATTGGCAATGGGGCCACCTTTCTGGGAAACCATCTGCGCGTGGATTTTCAGGAGCCAGCCGGCCACTCCCAGCCACAGGCCCCCAAACACAAACCACGGGCCCTTTTCCCTGGAAAAAAACTCACTGCCCCGCTTCTGGTGGAGATTGCAGGAGCCAATTTTCTATTATCAAACCAGCCAACTGGCATGGTTTCCACCTTGGTTTGGGGCCTCCTGGACGTGGTTTTAAAGGGGGCCGCCCCCCACCCCAGCCACAGGCCCCCCAAAAC
>NW_026994902.1:0-5121 GCF_028769735.1 Zonotrichia leucophrys gambelii
ACCCCGCGTATCTGGTTTCAGGAGCCCGCCCCCACTCCCCGCCCAGGCCCCCCAAACAAACCACGGCCCTTTTTCCCCGAATTAAAACACCCCCCCTCTCTGGCTGGAGATTGCAGAGCCTTGTCTATCAAACCAGCCGCTTTGGGACTGGGCCACCTTTCTGGGACCCTCCGGATTGTAAATTTTTTAGGGCCAGCCGGCCCCTCCCACCACAAGCCCAAAAAAAAACTAGGCCCTTTCCCTGGAAGTAAAACTGACCGCCACATCTGGCTGGAATTTAGGAGCCATTGTTATCAAAAACCGCCCAAATTGGGGACTTGGGGGGCCCCCTTTTATCTGGGAACCCTCCTGCGTTTGTGGATTTTTAGGGGCCACCGGCCCCCCCAGCCCCAGGCCCCGAACACAAACCACGGCCCTTTTCCCTGCAAACAAAAATCACCCCCCCGCTTCTGGTGGGAGATTGCAGGAGCCATTGCCTCTTCAACACCACCCCGGGACTGGTGCCCCTTTCACTGGAACCTCCTGCTATGTGGATTTTTAGAGCCAGCCGGGGCCACTCCCACCACAGGCCCCCCAACACAAACACGGCCCCTTTTCCCCGGAAAAAAACTTACCCACCCCCCTTCTGGCTGGGAATTGCGGAGCCATTGCCTCTATCAAACCACCCGACTTGGCACTGGGCCCCTTTCTGGGAAAAATCCCGGTATGTGGATTTCAGGAGCCAGCCGGGCCCCTCCCACCAAGGCCCCCAAAAAAAACACGCCCCTTTTCCCTGGAAAAAACTACCCCCTTTGGCTGGAATTGCAGAGCCATTTTTCAACCGGCCCACTTCAATGGGGCCACCTTTTCTGGGGAACCCTTTATCGTGATTTTTTAGGGGGCCACCGCCCTCCCCGCCCCAGGCCCCCCAAAAAAACACGGCCCTTTTTCCCGGAAAAAACTACCCCCCCCTCTGGGTGGGAGATGCAGGGCCACTTGCCTCATAAACCCCCACTGGCACGGGGCCACCCTTTCTGGGACATCCGCGTATTGGATTTTTAGGGGCCCCCGGGCCCCTCCACCAAGTTCCCCCAAAAAAAACTAGGGCCCTTTTCCCCCGGAATAAAACGACCGCCCATTTCTGGCTGGCAATTGCAGGCCATTTTTCAAACCGCCCCTTGGGACTGGTGCCACCTTTTTATCTGGGAACCACCCCGTATGTGGGTTTTCAGGAGCCACCGGCCACTCCAGCCACAGGCCCCCGAACAACAACACGGCCCTTTTCCCTGGCATAAAACTACCAGCCCTCCTTCTGGCTGGCAGATTGCAGGAAGCCACTTGCCCCTATCAAACCACCCCACTCGGGGACTGGTGCCACCTTTCATCTGGGAACCACCTCGTATCGTGGGATTTTTAGGAGCCAGCCGGCCCCCCCCAGCCACAGGCCCCCAACAAAACACGGCCCTTTTCCCTGGAAAAAAAAATCTCCCACCCCCTTTTGGGTGGAAAAATTGCAGGACCCCCCTTACTCTTCAAACCCCCCCGCTGCACGGGGCACCCTCTTGGGAACCATCCTGCGTTTGTGGTTTTCAGGGGCCGCCGGCCACTCCCACCACAGGCCCAAAACAAAATACGGCCTTTTCCCCGGAAAAAAAAACCCCCCTTTGCGGCAGATTGCGGACCACCCCCTTCAAACCCCCCGCTTGGACGGCCCCATTTCTCTGGGAACCATCCGCGATTGGATTTTAGGGGCCCGCCCGGCCACTCCCAGCCACAGCCCCCAACCCAAAAACGGCCCTTTCCCGGAAAAAAAATTCCCCCCTTTTGGCTGGGAGATTCAGGAGCCATTGCCCTATCAAACCAGCCGACTTGGGGATGTGCCCCTTTTTATCTGGGGAAACCCTCCTGCGTATGTGGATTTTTAAAGGGGCCGCCCACTCCCACCAAGCCCCAAACAAAACACGGCCTTTCCCTGGGAATAAAACGACCGCCCTCTCTGGCTGGGAATTTCAGAGCCCTTGGATATCAACCACCCGATGGGACTGGTGCCACTTTCATCTGGGAACCCTCCGCGTTCGTGGATTTCAGGGGGCCCCCGGGGCCCCTCCCACCCCCAGGCCCCCAAAAAAAAAACCCCCGGCCCCTTTTTCCCCGGAAAAAACTACCCCCCTTCTGGGTGGAATTTAGAGCCACTTGTTATCAAACCAGCCCTTGGCACTGGTCCACCTTCATTTGGGGGCCATCCTGCTATTGGATTTTTTTAGGAGCCGCCGGGGCCCCTCCCGCCACGGCCCCCAACAAACCCACGGCCCTTTCCCCGGAAAAAAACTCCCCCCCCTTTTTGGCTGCAGATTGCAGGACACTTGGTCTATCAAACCACCCACTGGCACTGGTGCCACTTTCATCGGGAACCATCCGCATCGGGTTTTTAGGGGCCAGCCGGCCCTCCCAAACACAGGCCCCAAACAAAACTACGGCCCCTTTTTCCCGGGAAATAAAACTGACCTCCCACATCTGGCTGGAGTTTCGGGCCCCCTTCCCTATCAAACCCCCCCGACTTGGACTGGGCCACCTTTTTATCTGGAACCATCTGCGTATGGGATTTTTTTAGGAGCCCACCGGCAAATCCCACCACAGGCCCCAAAAACCCAAAACCCCGGCCCTTTTTCCCCGCAAACAAAACTTAAACCCCCCCCTTCGGCTGGGAGATTCAGGACCACTTTCCCCTTCAAAAAACCCACTTGCACTGGTGCCACCTTTCTGGGACCATCCGCGTATTTTGGGTTTTTCAGGGCCAGCCGGGGCCACCCCACCACAAGCCCAAAAAAAAAACTAGGCCCTTTCCCCGGAAAAAAAACGACCGCCCCTTTGGGGTGGCAATTGCAGCACCCTTGGTTATCAAACCGCCCACTTGCAAGGGGCCCCCTTTTATCTGGGAACCTCCGCTATCGTGATTTTCAGGGCCCGCCCCCCACTCCCACCACAGGCCCCCCAAAAACAAACACGCCCTTTTCCCTGGCACAAAATTACCCCCCCGCTTCGGCTGGAGATTGCGGAGCCATTCCCCTATCAAAAACCACTTGGCACTGGTGCCCCTTTCTGGACCATCCTGGTATTTGTGATTTTCAGGGGGCCGCCGGCCACTCCCAACCACAAAACCCCCAAACAAACACGGCCCCTTTTTCCCCGGAAGAAAAACTACCCGCCCCCTCTGGGTGGAGATTTAGGCCATGTCTATCAAACCCGCCCGACTGGC
The DNA here is from genome assembly GCF_028769735.1 of Zonotrichia leucophrys gambelii. NCBI lineage: Eukaryota > Metazoa > Chordata > Aves > Passeriformes > Passerellidae > Zonotrichia > Zonotrichia leucophrys. Next base: position 3,236 of record NW_026994902.1, read on the forward strand.
ACGTGCCACCCTTTCATCTGGGAAACCCTCCCGGGATCTGGATTTTTCAGGGGCCACCCGGCCCCCTCCCAGCACAGGCCCCAAACAAAACTACGGCCCTTTTCCGGAAAAAAAACCCACTTCTGGCTGGGATTGCAGGGCACTTTCTTCAAACCACCCCCTTGGCACTGTGCCACTTTTTATCTGGGAACCACCTGCGATTGTGGATTTCAGGGGCCCCCGGCCACTCCCACCACAGGCCCCAAACAAAATACGGCCCTTTTTCCCCGGAAAAAAAAACGCCACTTTTGGCGGAATTGCAGGGGGGCCCTTTTCCAAACCCCCCCTTTTTCCTGGGCCCCCTTTTCATCTGGGAACCATCCTGCGTATTTGGGTTTCAGGAGCCGCCGGCCACTCCCCGCACACCCCAAACAAAATACGGCCCTTTAAAAACTGACCTGCCCCTCATCTGGCTGGCAGATTGCAGGACCCACTTCCCTCTATCAAACCAAACCCGACTTGGCAAATGGTGCCCCCTTTCATCTGGGAACCATCCTGCGTATCGTGGATTTTCAGGAGCCAGCCGGCAACTCCCAGCCACAGGCCCCAAAACACAAACCACGGCCCTTTTCCCTGGCAAACAAAACTTAACCACCCCGCTTCTGGCTGGCAGATTGCAGGAGCCACTTGCCTCTATCAAACCAGCCCGACTTGGCACTGGTGCCACCTTGGGTCTGGGAGCCATCCAGCGTATTGTAGATTTTCAGGGGCCAGCCGGCCACTCCCAGCCACAAGTTCCCAAAAACAATCTATGGCCCATTTCCCTGGAAGTAAAACTGACCTGCCCATCATCTGGCTGGCACATTGCAGCAGCCACTTGGTAATATCAAACCTGCCCAACTTGGCACTGGTGCCACCTTTCATCTGGGAACCATCCAGCGTATCGTGGATTTTCAGGAGCCAGCCGGCCACTCCACCCACAGGCCCCAAACACAAACCCACGGCCCTTTTTCCCTGGAATAAAACTGACCTCGCGCATTTCTGGCTGGCAAATTTCAGGGACCACTTGGCTCTTCAAACCAGCCCACCCCGGACACTGGTGCCACCTTTCATCTGGGAACCATCCCGCGTATGTTTGGGTTTTCAGGAGCCAGCCGGCCACCCCCCCCAGCCACAAAGGCCCCAAACACAAACTACGGCCCTTTTCCCTGGAAGTAAAAACTGACCTGCCCTCATCTGGCTGGCAGATTGCAAGGGCCACTTCCTCTTCAAAACCCAGCCCTCTTGGCACTGTGCCCCCTTTTATCTGGGAACCATCCCGCTATCTGGATTTTCAGGAGCCAGCGGCCCACTCCCAGCACAGGTCCCCAAACAAATACTACGGCCCTTTTTCCCGGAAGTAAAACTGACCTTCCCATCATCTGGGTGGGAGATTGGGAGACCCACTTCCATCTATCAATCCAGCCCGACTTGGCACTGGTGCCACCTTTTTGGGAACCATTGCGTATTGGATTTTCAGGAGCTGCCCGGCATCCAGCCAAGGCCCCCACACAAACTACGGTTTTCCTGGAAAAAAATCCCCCCCTTCTGGTGGCAGATTGCAGAGCCTTGCCCCTACAACCAGCCATTGGCACTGGGGCACCTTTCATTGGGGAAACCTCCTGGTATCGGATTTCAGGACAGGCCACTCCCACCACAGGCCCCCAAAAAAAAACCAGGGGCCCTTTTTCCCCCGGAAAAAAATTAACCCCCCCCTTTGGTGGAGATTTTTGGGAGCCCCTTTTATCAAACCCGCCGACTTGGCATTGCCCCTTTCATTGGGGAAACCTCCGGTACGTGGATTTTTTAGGGGCCCAGCCCCACTCCCAGCCCCCAAACCCCCAAAACAAAAATACGGCCCTTTTCCC
>NW_026994903.1:0-5106 GCF_028769735.1 Zonotrichia leucophrys gambelii
GCGCTGACTGCGCCTCTTCAGGTTTTTGTCCCAGCCCACATTTCCCGGGGTGACTGTGCCCCTCTCCCCGGATCTGTGCCCAGCACCCCCCTTCCAGGGGATTGTGCCTCTCCAGGCTCTGTTTCCCAGCACCATTCCCGGGCATAAACACCCCCTTCAGGGTCTCTGTCCCCGCACCCTTCCTGGGGTGACTCTGCCTCTCTCCCCGGGTCTGTGTCCATCACCCCCTTCCTGGGCTGACTGCGCCTCTTTAGGCTTTGTGTCCCAGCACCCCTTCCTGGGCAGATTGTGCCTCTCTAGGCTCAGTTTTTCCCCCACCCCTTTTGGGAGGACTGTGCCTTCTCCCTGTCTCTGTCTCCCGCACCCCTTCAAGGGGTGACGTGCACTTCCCCGGGTCTGTAACCCCCCCCATTCCGGGCCGATGGCCCCCTTCAGGGCCCCGTTCCCCCCACCCATTCCGGGGTGACTGGCCTCTCTCCCCGGTCTCTTTTCCCCACACATTCCCGGCTGACTGTGCCTCTCCCCGGATCTGTGCCCCACCCAACCCCCGGGTGTTGTCCCCCCGGTCGTTTCCCCCACCCCTTCCTGGGCAGTATGCCCCCTTCGTTTTGTCCACACCCATTCCCGGGTTTGCCCTCTCCCTGGTCTGTTCCCCCACCCATTCCCGGGGTGACCCCCTTTCAGGTTTTTGTCCCAAACACCCATTTCCCGGGTTGTGCCCCCCTCCCCAACGTTTCCCAGGGACCCCCTTTTTGGGGCGTGCCTCCCCGGCCCCCTCCCAGCACCCATTCCTGGGTGACTTCCCCTCCCCGGTTTCCCAAACCCCCATTCCGGGGGTTTTGGCCCTCCGGTCTGTTCCCAGCACCCATTCCTGGGGGAAGGGCCCCCCCAGGCCCCCGTCCAGCACCCTTTTGGTGACTTTTTCCTTCTCCCGGAAACTGTGGCCCCCCACCCCTTCCGGGGTGACTGGCCCCCTTTAGGTTGTGTCCAGCCCCCTCCCGGGTAGGCCTCTCCCGGTCTGTGTCCCACCCCCTTCCTGCGCCCCGGCCTCTTCCCCGCCCCATTCCTGGGGTGATGTGCCCCTCTCCTGGATCTGTGCCCAGACCCCTTCGGGGATTTTCCTTTTCCCGGTCTTTTCCCCGCAACCCCTTCCTGGGGGAGACCCCTTTAGGCCCCTGTCCACACCCATTCCTGGGGTGACTTGGGCCCTTCCCGGTTTTGTGCCCCCACCCATTTTTCCGGGCCCCGGGCTGCCCCCCCTTCCCTTTCCCCCTTGGACTTGTCCCAGACCCCTTTGGGGGATTGGCCCCCCCTTTGTCCCACCATTCCCCTTTTTCCCCCGGGGCTTGGCCCTCCCCTTCCCAGGGCTTTTTGTCCCCCACATTCCCGGGTATGTCCTCTCTCCCGGGCTTTCCCGACCCATTCCAGGGGGGATGGCCTTCCAGCTCTTTCCCCGCACCCCTTCCGGGGGTTGCCCCCTTCCTTCCCGTCCCAGCCCATTCCGGGTGACTCTCCCCCTCCCTTTTCTGTGTCCCAAACACCCTTGGTTCGTTTCCCCCGGTTTTTTCCCAGCCCCTCCCCAATTGGGCCCCCCTTTTAGGCTCTTTCCCCGCAACCCCTTCTTGGGGGACTGTGCCTCTCCCGCTCTTTCCCACCCATTTAAAAGGTGACTGTGCCCTCTCCCTTTTTTTCCCCCCCCTTCCGGGTATGCGCCCCTTCCGGCCCCTTTTCCCCGCCACATTCCTGGGGTGACTGTGCCTCCTCCCGGTTTTTTCCCAGCACCATTCCGGGGATGTGCCCTCTCCCGGTCTCTGTCCCAGCACCCATTCCTGGGCTGACTCTGCCTCTCTCCCTCGATCTGTGTCCCATCACCCATTCCTGGGCTGACTGCGCCTCTTCCAGGTCTGTGTCCCAGCACCCATTCCTGGGCAGATTGTGCCTCTCTGGTCTTTCCCAGCACCCATTCTGGCTGACTGTGCCTCTCCGCTCTGTCCCAGCACCCATTCCTGGGCTGACTGTGCCCTCTCCCGGATCTGTGCCCAGCACCCATTCCAGGTGATGGCCTCTCAGGCTCTGTTCCCAGCACCCATTCCTGGCGATTGCCCCCCAGGTCTCTGTCCAGCACCCATTCCTGGCTGAGCTCTTGCCCATGATCCTCTCCACTTTTTCGCCATCTGGCATTGCTCTGCTGTCCCATCACCATTCCTGGCTGATGCGCCTCTTCAGGCTTTGTGCCCAGCACCCATTCCTGGGCGATTGTGCCTCTCTAGGCTCAGTTTCCAGCACCCATTCTGGGAGGACTGTGCCCCTCTCCTGTCTCCCGTCTCCCAGCACCCATTCAAGGGATGACTGTGCCCTCCCGATCTGTATCCAGCCCCATTCCAGGCAGTAGCCCCCGTTCAGGTCTCTGTCCCAGCACCCATTCCTGGGCTGACTGTGCCTCTCTCCCAGTCTCTGTCCCAGCACACATTCCGGGCTGACTGTGCCTTCTCCCTGATCTGTGTCCATCACCCATTCCTGCGCTGACTGCGCCTCTCAGCTTGTGTCCCAGCCCAATTCTGGCTGATGTGCCTCTCTCCCTGGATCTGTGCCCAGCACCCATTCCAGGGGTGATTGTGCCTCTCCAGGCTCTGTTTCCCAGCACCCATTCCTGGGCAGTATGCACCCCGTTCAGGATCTCTGTCCCAGCACCCATTCCTGGGCTGACTCTGCCTCTCTCCCTGGATCTGTGTCCCATCACCCATTCCTGGGCTGACTGCGCCTCTTCAGGCTTTGTGTCCCAGCACCCATTCCTGGGCAGATTGTGCCTCTCTAGGCTCAGTTTCCCAGCACCCATTCTTGGGAGGACTGTGCCTCTCTCCCTGTCTCTGTCTCCCAGCACCCATTCAAGGGATGACTGTGCCACTCTCCCAGGATCTGTATCCCAGCCCCCATTCCAGGCCAGTATGCGCCCCGTTCAGGCTCTCTGTCCCAGCACCCATTCCTGGGCTGACTGTGCCTCTCTCCCAGGCTCTCTGTCCCAGCACACATTCCTGGGCTGACTGTGCCTCTCTCCCTGGATCTGTGTCCCATCACCCATTCCTGCGCTGACTGCGCCTCTTCAGGCTTTGTGTCCCAGCCCACATTCCTGGGCTGACTGTGCCTCTCTCCCTGAATCTGTGTCCCAGCACCCATTCCTGGGCTGACTGTGCCTCTCCCAGGCCCTGTGTCCCAGCACACATTCCTGGGCTGACTGTGCCTCTCTCCCTGGATCTGTGCCCAGCACCCATTCCAGGGGTGATTGTGCCTCTCCAGGCTCTGTTTCCCAGCACCCATTCCTGGGCAGAAGGCACCCCTCCAGGATCTCGTTGCCCAGCACCCATTCCTGGGCTGACTTGCCCCTCTCCAGGCTCTGTGTCCCAGCACCCATTCCTGGGCTGAGTGCCTCTCTCCCAGGCTCTCTGTCCCAGCACCCATCCTGGTCTGGCTCGTCTCCCTGGTGATCTGTGTCCCATCACCCATTTCCTGCGCTGACTGCGCCTCTTCAGGCTTCTGCTGTCCCAGCCCACATTCCTGGCTGACTGTGCCTCTCTCCCTGGATCTGTGCCCACACCCATTCCAGGGTGATTGTGCCTCTCCAGGCTCTGTTTCCCAGCACCCATTCCTGGGCAGATGCACCCCGTTCAGGATCTCTGTCCCAGCACCCATTCCTGGGCTGACTCTGCTCTCCTCTTTTCCCCCTGGTCTGTTTCCCATCACCCATTCCTGGGCTGACTGCCTCTCTCACCTGGATTTGTGTCCCAGCACCCATTCCTGGCAGATATGTGCCCCTCTGCTAGGCCCTTCAGTTTTCCCAGCACCCATTCTGGGTGACTGTGCCTCTCTCCCTGTGATCTGTCCCAGCACCCATTCCAGGGTGACTGTGCCACTCTCCAGGTCTGTTATCCCAGCACCCATTCCGGCCAGTATGCCCCCGTTCAGGCTCTCTGTCCCAGCACCCATTCCTGGCTGACTGGCCTCTCTCCCAGGCTCTCTGTCCCAGCACACATTCCTGGCTGACTGTCCTCTCTCCCTGGATCTGTGTCCCATCACCCATTCCTGCGCTGACTGCGCCTCTTCAGGCTTGTTGTCCCAGCCCACATTCCTGGGCTGACTGTGCCTCTCTCCCTGGATCTCCCAGACCCCTTCCAGGGGGGATTGTGCCTCTCCACCTGTTTTCCCACACCCCTTCCCGGGGTAGCACCCCTTCAGGGTCTCTGTCCCCGCACCCCTTCCTGGGCTGACTCTGCCTCCCCCGATCTGTGTCCCACACCCATTCCCGGCTCTGCCCTCTTATTTGGTCCCCCACCCTTCCTGGGGAGATTGTCCTCTCTAGGCTCATTTCCCCCCCATTTTGGGGGGGTGTGCCTTCCCCCTTTTTCCCGTCTCCCACACCCATTCAAGGGGGGAAATGTGCCACTTCCCGACGTTCCCACCCCCCATTTCCCGCCAGTAGGGGCCCCCCCCAGGCTCTCTTCCCAGCACCCCTCCTGGCACTGTGCCTCCTCCCGGCTCTCTGTCCCCGAAAAACATTCCTCGACTTTCCCTCTCCCTGGGTCTTGCCCACCCCATTCCTTTATGGCCTCTTCAGGCTTTTTTCCCACCCCATTCCCGGCAAAGGCCCCCCCGGTCTGTGCCCCGCACCCATTTTGGGGGATTTGCCTTCCCCGGGTCTGTTTCCCCCCCCCCCCCCCCCCCCCCCCCCACCCCACCCCACCCCCACCCCCCCCCCGGTCTCTCCCCCCCCCACCCCACCCCCCCCCCCCCCCCCCCCCCCCAACCCCCCCTAACTTTCCCCCCCCCCCCACCCCCCCCCCCCCCCAACCCCCCACCCCTCCCCAACCCAAACCCCTTCCAGGGGGATTTCCCCCCCCCCCCCCACCCCCCCAAAACCCCCCCCCCGCCCCCACCCACCCACCCCCCCCCCCCCCCTTTCCCAACCACCTCCCCCCCCCCCCCCCCCCCCCCCCCCCCCCCCCGCCCCCCCCCCACCCCCCCCCTTTCCCTTTTCCCCCCCCCCCACCCCGCCCCCCCCCCAATTTCCCCCCCCCACCTTTTTCCTTTTCGTTCCCCACCCCCCCCCCCCCC